>NW_007378191.1:0-1991 GCF_000475195.1 Diaphorina citri
GGAGATTCTGGAGGAACGAAGTGTAAATTTGGAGATTCTGGAGGAACGAAGTGTAAATTTGGAGATTCTGGAGGAACGTAGTGTAAATTTGGAGATTCTGGAGGAACGAAGTGTAAATTTGGAGATTCTGGAGGAACGAAGTGTAAATTTGGAGATTCTGGAGGAACGAAGTGTAAATTTGGAGATTCTGGAGGAACGAAGTGTAAATTTGGGGATTCTGGAGGAACGAAGTGTAAATTTGGGGATTCTGGAGGAACGAAGTGTAAATTTGGGGATTCTGGTGGAATAAATTTGGAGATTTTGTGGTCATGAGTAATGAATGCAGTATAAATTTAGAGATTCTGGAGTCTGTGGTCTAGAGTAATGAATGACGTATAAATTTGAAGATTTGGTCGGGGGGAATGGAAGAGGTGAAAGGCGGGGGATAAGCCATATGACGTGTTGCTGTGGTCAGTGACGCAACAGCACATTCATCATTCACCAGCAACAGCAAATTCATATCGTATTATTATTAGCAGCAACATCGCAACTAATATCATTCACATCATAAGTATTATTAAGAGCAGAAGCACAATTATTCATTATTACAGCGCCAAATTCATATCATAATGAACATTTGTTAGCAGTATTTAACAGAAAGATGTAGTTGAATAAAGGCCATTGTCATTGAAGGGGTGATTGACGGTATGTGGGATTTCATTGCCAGAAGGTAATCTCTTCTGCGTACTATTTTCTAAGTAGACACCGCGCGGATTTCTTGATGGAAAGAAAAGATAGCATAGGGTTTATCCGGAGAAATCAAGAAATTTCAAAAAGAAAAGGTCAGAAAGTCAGATTCAAGCTTGGGAAAACTTGCATATTGGTAAGAGTAACAAAGTTTAGTCGTATTTTCCTTTCGCAATTTTCAGATGGTACTGTGGTGGGAAATGGGGAAATGGTATACAATGACAGGCTATGTTCCGTTTTCCTATTTTCACCACTACCATCATGACATTTACGAAAGAAAAAGACTTCGTTAAAATGGCGCTTGATACCTTATACCTTATAGGGTTGAGTAAAATAACTTGTACTAACATGGGCGCTCAACATACCTATACATCTACTTGACAAAGCCCTATAATGAGAATTAACCCACACCGGTTCCTTACTTGTATTTTCGGTTCTACATTCCATAAAGAAAGTAAAAATTTATAATAAATTCATTGCGGTGTCTTATGCGGTCCTAGTAGTAATCTGTTAACCCATTGAGTGTTTCTTCTTGTAATATACATAGGTTCTACAGGTAAAAGAAAGTGAAATTCTAATACCTGAAATTCTTGTGGTCCTACAATGATCTGTTAACCCATTGGGTGTTTGTGTTGTGGTTTCAGGTCTCCATTCAAGCTGGCAGCACCCAATGACTCTATTGAAGGGTCTGTTACCTCACCTCCTGTGCTTTGGGGTACGAGACGCAAACTGGGTAAGTAACAAATTAAGTAACTGCTTCTGATACCTGTACGTATCACAATTAAAGCAAAACGCATCCTTTTGCTCATTTTATGGATTGTATTTTTGATCATCATACGACTACTGTGTTATCCTCCATCCCCGCGTTGGTAAAATTTGCAAACAATTTTTTACTATCCTTATTCTATAGACAAGTGATTCCCAAACTGGGGGCCGTGAAGGACTTCAAGATCCCAAGGAAGATCACATAAAATACAGTATATCGATGTTCAGGGGTTCGTTTATCTTTATCAGGATCGGAGTGGAGGAAACGATTTTTCGGGCTGCTCGGTAACGGAGAATAAGGAAAAAATAATCTCAAGTCACTTTGTTTTTGTCACGGGTCAATTTTTGACTCCGGTGCCAAGACGGGTTAATTTTTGGTATGATTCATAGGAGTAGATTTATAAGAGTTGGTCGAATCAATGAATGGATGGAGAGTAGAACAGCCGCGCAGACATTATATATTATATCTTGTGGTCATATGACGTCATAGTTGTTCTGAA
>NW_007378191.1:2589-6616 GCF_000475195.1 Diaphorina citri
TTAGCAAAAAAAAAAAAAAAAAAAAAAAAAAATATTGTAGACAGCCTTCGCGGAATTTACCTAGAATTACTTGGACGACTGACTGAAATTTATCTTTACGTCTGGAATTTAGCTGGAATTACCTGGACGACTGACTGGGATTTACCTGGAATTCCGTGAGGATTCTCCGACGATGCGACGGATGTATATTTATTCAAATTTCCTACCTTGCCTAGAATCAGATCTATTCCAAGAATGTGTCTGTGACGAGCCTACCCACAGTCCACAGTACTAGGAACTCTCGCGCGGGTCTTGATTAATTCAAATGAATGAGGAGAATTGCTAAGTATCTGGTGTTATGTCATTTCTCCATAGATGGTCTCCAGGTCTATCTTCGTTATAGATGTATTGATAGATCTCCTATTTCCTATTGAGATTATTGCAGAGGGTTGTTAGTTACAACTTGTAACTAAGTGGTTTTCTTATAACTCCAGCGTAATAGGAGTTTTCAATATGTTCAATATCTGGGTTAGCGGATTGGATTCCTGCCCGGGGCTGATTTTATCCTAAACAGAAAAGTAGGTTGTCTTCGCTTTCGGGGTGATAAGACCTTTGAAGTTACAGTTCTTCATCAAACCTCTTAAAAAAAGGTCGATTATTATTCAATAACATTATATTTGAGTCTTCAATTCCTTATTATAAAATATCCCTATTCATTCACTACGTACGATTTCACACACTGTGTGAAATTCGTTAACGACCTTTGCCCGGCAGAAACAAAACAAACAGCCTACTCGTACGTCAAATGAGGTTCCTCACACAACAACCATTCAGTGGGGGTGTGTTCCCCATAACTACTATAGCGTTACTACAGGAACAAGTAACACTAGAGTAGTACGCGTTAAAATCAATAGAGAAAGCCTAATAAATTACAATAACACGGGTGTTATCAGTTGATTTGGTTATCAGGGAAGAAGCACATGTTTGTGTCACCTGGCTCTGACGTCATTAGGGTAGACTAGAAGGTCACGTGATGCCTTATTAGTACTCCGGGATATTTCCACACTTGAGAGTGAAAACCTGATGATAAACTTCGTGATGGATCTGCCCTTGTCTCTCTATTAGAATCGGGTGACATCGGGTTTTTCCGTCACTAGATTCGGTTGAAATCGGATTTGTCTTGAAAGTGAAAACCTGTGATGAAGTTCGTGATGATGGAAGAGGGTATGTTGTCTCTTTGTGTCGCCATTAGAAATCGGGTCTGTCCGTCAATAGATTCGGTTGACATCGGATTTGTCTTGAGAGTGAAAACCTGTGATGAAGTTCGTGATGGATATGCTCTTGTTACTTTCCTTATCCTATAGGAAGGAAAGTAATGTAATCGGGTCAAAATTTCGATGGTCAGTTTTTAGTGCCAAAACACGTTTTCATTAGTACTCCGGGATATTTCCACACTTGAGAGTGAAAACCTGATGATAAACTTCGTGATGGATGTGCTCTTGTCTCTCTATTAGAATCGGGTGACATCGGGTTTGTCCGTCACTAGATCTGGTTGAAATCGGAGATGTCTTGAGAGTGAAAACCTGATGATAAACTTCGTGATGGATCTGCTCTTGTCTCTCTATTAGAATCGGGTGACATCGGGTTTTTCCGTCACTCTATTCGGTTGAAATCGGATTTGTCTTGCTAGTGAAAACCTGTGATGAAGTTCGTGATGATGGAAGAGGGTATGTTGTCTCTTGTGTCCCCATTAGAAATCGGGTGACATCGGGTCTGTCCGTCATTAGATTCGGGTGAAATCGGATTTGTCTTGAGAGTGAAAACCTGTTATAAAGTTCGTGATGGATGTGCTCTTGTGTCTCCATTAGTAGATTCGGGTGACATCGGGTTTGTCCGTCACTAGATCTGGTTGAAATCGGATCTGGTTGAAAGTTATTACTATTACTACTATTCCTCTTTCTATATGAGTTATTACTATTACTACTATTCCTCTTTCTATTTGAGTTATTACTATTACTACAGTTCCTCTTTTTCTGTTTGAGTTGAGGGCAAAGAACAAAGAAACTTTTCGTCGCAACCTTGGGAAAGTTCAAACTCAATTTTTGTTTTCTACATTTTATATTTTTTCACTTTTTTTCTAGGATGTACCGTAATCCCGTACCGTAAGGATTTTTCGAACATGGCGGCCAAAAAAGAGGTTTTCTCAGGGAAGGAAGGAAAGAGAGGAGAGAAGGAATGAAGGATAAGGGGAGGAGAGAGGTAGTGGGTGGCCTAACGTCACAATTTTGGCCAAAAGCTGCATTTATTCAGGAAAGCACCAAATTTGGTATGGACCTTCATTGGGAAAATATGAAACTTTTAGGAAGGGGTGACACCAAAAATCATGCACACAAACAAAATGGCGGCCTTTTTTCAAAATGGCGGCCAAAAACGGGGTTTTGATAATATCTCGTTTCCGGTAACTTTTTTCTAATAACAATGAATTAGAAAGTTTTTTATATTTATATTTCCTACATTTTGTAAATTTACACTTTTTTTCTAGGATGTACCGTAATCCCGTACCGTAAGGATTTTTCGAACATGGCGGCCAAAAAAGAGGTTTTCTCATAATATCTCTTTTCAGCTAATTTTTTTCTAATAACAATAGATTAAAAAGTTGTTTGTTTTTTTCTTTCCTACATTTCATACATTTACACTTTTTCTCTAGGATGTACTGTAATCCCATAACGGTCGATCCCGTTTCAAAATGGCGGCTAAAAAAAGGGTTTTTTGAGAATATCTCGTTTTAGGTAATTTTTTTCTAATAATAATGAATTAGAAAGTTGTTTGTATTTCTATTTCCTACATTTTTTACATTTACATTTTTTCTCTAGGATGTACCGTAATCCCGTACCGTAATGATTTTTCCAAAATGGCGGCTAAAAAAGAGGTTTTCTTACAATATCTCGTTTCCGGTAATTTCTTTTTATGAACTATGAATTAGAAAGCTGTTTGTATTATAATTTTCTACATTTTATACATTTACACTTTTCTTCTAGGATGTACCGTAATCCCGTAATGGTCGATCCCGTTTTTGGGATATGCTGCTACTATAGGGAAATCCTTAAAAATTGTCCAATATATTGAAATAATATATTGAATTGTATGTTTTCAGGTATGCTGACTTGAAAAAAAGTGGTTATTTTGCCGATTTAAGAAGCTATATTACAGATGGACAAGATGGCGGCCAAATAAGACAAATAAATTAATTTTCTATTCTTTTAATCCAGTTTAGCCCAAGCTGTACATAATTTTTGACATGTGAATACGGTGCGGTGGTGGTACCCATTTTGCTGTTGAATACTGATCTCAGGACAACTTGCAGTTCCTATATGGTGTCGATCATTCGTGTCGACAAGGTAAGTTATAGAGTCAGAGTGTGCAGGCTCGTATAGAACCTACCCAAACTTGACAATACTAGACCTGCCCGAAGTTGACGGTACTATTCATAGAACTCAGACATTCCCTCGGCCTCGACATGAGAAGAAAAGACAAGCCTGTGAATGTGAATGGCTAGCCTTAGGCCAGCCATCCACTCACAGGTGCACTGATCAGGTCCGCCTGTCAGGTCTACCTGATACCTCATGAGTAAGTACGCACACTATCATTTAGACCTGACAGGTACGGCTGAAAAGTTCCGCCTGTCGGGTCTACCCTATACCTGATGAGCACACACGATATTAGGTAGACTTGACTGGTGGACCTGATCAGGTTACCTGTGAGGTCCACCTGATAGTGAGTGGCTGGCCTTAGGCCTGACTGTTGGTGGAGACTGCCTGGAAACTACTGGTCGAATATTCCAGGCCACTTGCCTGATTGATACAATGATACAGATACAGATACACGGTGTTACGCAGAGCTGAGCCAGCTGACGGTTAGAGCGGAGCTACGATTTCCTAACCATCGATCTTGTTAGGGATGCCACACTGAGAAAAAAATCTGGTGTGAACATCACACGACTTTCCTTATCCTATTGAATGATGCTTATTCGAGTGTTCTTTTACCCTAA
>NW_007378191.1:6772-9601 GCF_000475195.1 Diaphorina citri
GCCGCAGCAACCATCTCAACCAAACGTTTTGTGTTGCATCCTTGTCACATTTGTGAACTACATACCAAATTTCAAGTCTCTAGCTTTTGCCGTTCCCGAGATATTGTTAAATTACACCGAAAACCGCCAAAAAGCGGTAAAATGCCGCCAACCGTTGCACCGATCCTAACCAGTTCTCGAGATATTGTTTGTTTACAGACAGACACACACACACACGGACCAATGGCTGAAACTTTGGATTTAGGCTCTAGGGATCTCAAAGACGATTACATTACTTTCCTTCCTATAGGATAAGGAAAGTAAAAACTAGGGTGTCGGCAGCCCAATCGGGTGACTGGGTTCCGGCGCTCTAATATTGAACTCTATATCAATTGAACTCTATATCAAGTAGCCTACTGCTGGAGTAAAGGGACTTTTCAGTCCTAGGCGAGCAGTATAAATAAGCACTATTATTATTATATCGGGAAGCTCGACACTATAATATAGCATTCCAAAAGCCTACATTAGGGGAAGTAACCCAATAATGTTTTTTTTTTCTCAGTGCACCGAGGCCCCGTAAACGCCCTTCTCTGAGTGACCCTTACAGTTTCACCGAACCACTTGTAGGATACCTAACGAAGGAAATGCAAAAGAAGCGCTCATGCCATGATACACCATGAAAGTTTTGAAGAGCCTCTGCCTCTCAGTTTCACCACAAATAACGACTAAAACCTCTTGTACGAACTTGGTGGATGCTTGAGTCTGGAGCAAAACTTTACACGGAGAACTTTTCCTTTGAAAAGAGAAGTAGAAAGAAATAGAGGAGAGAAGTAGAAGGGGAGGGGGGGGAGGAAGGAATTGAAGGGAAAAGGAGAAATAGGAAGAATGGAGGATAGGGGAAGATATATAAGGAAAGGAGGGGAAGGAATGAAGGAGAGGAAGGGGGGGAGGAATTGAACGGAAGAGGAGAAATAGGAAGAATGGAGGATAGGGGAAGATATAAAAGGAAAGGAGGGGAAGGAATGAAGGAGAGGGGGGAAGGAATTGAAGGGAAGAGGAGAAATAGGAAGAATGGAGGATAGGGGAATATATAAAAGGAAAGGAGGAGAGGAAGGGGGGGAATTGAAGGGAAGAGGAGAAATAGGAAGAATGGAGGATAGGGGAATATATAAAAGGAAAGGAGGGGAAGGAATGAAGGAGAGAGGGGGGGGAATTGAAAGGAAGAGGAGAAATAGGAAGAATGGAGGATAGGGGAAGATATAAAAGGAAAGGAGGGGAAGGAGAGGAGAAGTAGACGAAATGGAGATGAAGGGAAGGAATGAAAGAGAGGAGAGAAGGAATGAAAGGTAGGGGAAGGTATAGAACGAGAGGAAGGAGGAGAAGTAAAGGAGAGAGGGGGGATATTGGAAGTAAAGTTATGATAGCGAAGCAAAGTCTAAAGTTGTGAATCCTTATTAGTGAAACAGAACGCGGGATGGAGAGGAGAGAAGGAGAAGATAATTATCAGGGAAAAGGGAGGGAAGGAAAATGTAAAGATAAGATTCAGAGGAATGGAAAAAGGAAGGAAAAGAGCGAGAGGGGGAAAGAGAAAAAGGAAAGAGGGAGAAAGAGATAGACAGACAGAGGAAAAGAAAGAAAGAGATAGAAACAGGGAGAGGGAGGGAGAGAAATATAAGACAGGCTGATAGAGATAGAAGCAAAGGGGAGTCGAAAGAAAGCGAGGCACAAGAAGATGACATAAGAAGGTCAGTTAGGAGCAGCTCATAATATGAACTGTCTAACGCACTTGGCATTCCAGCCACTGTCAAATTTTAAAGCTGAACACCAAGTAGACGAAATGGAGAAGAAGGGAAGGAATGAAAGAGAGGAGAGAAGGAATGAAGGGTAGGGGAAGGAGAGGATTTATTTTTTTGTTTTCTACATTTTATGTTTTTACACTTTTTTTCTAGGATGTACCGTAATCCCGTACCGTAATGATTTTTCCAATATGGCGGCCAAAAAAGAGGTTTTCTCACAATATCTTGTTTCCGGTAATTTTTTTCCAACAACAATGAATTAAAAAGTTGTTTATTTTTTTGTTTTCTACATTTTATGTTTTTACACTTTTTTTCTAGGATGTACCGTAATCCCGTACCGTAATGATTTTTCCAATATGGCGGCCAAAAAAGAGGTTTTCTCACAATATCTTGTTTCCGGTAATTTTTTTCCAACAACAATGAATTAAAAAGTTGTTTATTTTTTTGTTTTCTACATTTTATGTTTTTACACTTTTTTTCTAGGATGTACCGTAATCCCGTACCGTAATGATTTTTCCAATATGGCGGCCAAAAAAGAGGTTTTCTCACAATATCTTGTTTCCGGTAATTTTTTTCCAACAACAATGAATTGAAGAGTTGTTTCTTTTTTTGTTTTCTACATTTTATGTTTTTACACTTTTTTTCTAGGATGTACCGTAATCCCGTACCGTAATGATTTTTCCAATATGGCGGCCAAAAAAGAGGTTTTCTCACAATATCTTGTTTCCGGTAATTTTTTTCCAACAACAATGAATTGAAGAGTTGTTTCTTTTTTTGTTTTCTACATTTTATATTTTTACACTTTTTTTCTAGGATGTACCGTAATCCCGTACCGTAAGGATTTTTCGAACATGGCGGCCAAAAAAGAGGTTTTCTCATAATATCTCTTTTTAGCTAATTTTTTTCTAATAACAATAGATTAAAAAGTTGTTTGTTTTTTTCTTTCCTACATTTCGTACATTTACACTTTTTCTCTAGGATGTACTGTAATCCCGTAACGGTCGATCCCGTTTCAAAATGGCGGCTAAAAAAAGGGGTTTTTTGAGAATATCTC
>NW_007378191.1:10122-57005 GCF_000475195.1 Diaphorina citri
GTAGGAAAGAAAAAAACAAACAACTTTTTAATCTATTGTTACTAGAAAAAAATTAGCTGAAAATAGATATTATGAGAAAACCTCTTTTTTGGCCGCCATATTGGAAAAATCATTACGGTACGGGATTACGGTACATCCTAGAGAAAAAGTGTAAAAATATAAAATGTAGAAAACAAAAAAAGAAACAACTTTTCAATTCATTGTTGTTGGAAAAAAATTACCGGAAACGAGATATTGTGAGAAAACCTCTTTTTTGGCCGCCATATTGGAAAAATCATTACGGTACGGGATGACGGTACATCCTAGAGAAAAAGTGTAAATGCATAAAATGTAGAAAATAAAAAGACAAACAACTTTCTAATTTGTTGTTATTAGAAAATTTTTATCGGAAACGAGATATTCTCAAAAAACCCCTTTTTTGGCCGCCATTTTGAAAAAAAGGCCGCCATTTTGTTCGTATACATGGTTTTCGGTGTCACCCCTTCCTAAAAGTTTTATATGGTCTAAATGAAGGTCCATGCCAAATTTGGTGCTTTCCTGACGAAATGCAGCTTTTTTGACGTTAGGCCACCGACTAAGGGGCGGATATTGGAAGTAAAGTTATGATAGCGAAGCGAAGTCTAAAGTTGTGAATCCTTATTAATGAAAGAGAACGCGAGATTGAGAGGAGAGAAGGAGAAGATAATTATCAGGGAAAAGGGAGGGAAGGAAAATGTAAAGATAAGATTC
Organism: Diaphorina citri; assembly: GCF_000475195.1. NCBI lineage: Eukaryota > Metazoa > Arthropoda > Insecta > Hemiptera > Psyllidae > Diaphorina > Diaphorina citri. Next base: position 10,852 of record NW_007378191.1, read on the forward strand.
AGAGAAATGGAAAAAGGAAGGAAAAGAGCGAGAGAGGGAAAGAAAAAGGAAAGAGGGAGAAAGAGATAGACAGACAGAGGAAAAGAAAGAAAGAAAGAGATAGAATCAGGGAAAGAAACAGGGAGAGGGAGAGGAATAGAAAACTGACAGAGATAGAAGCAAAGGGGAGTCGAAAGAAAGCGAGGCACAAGAAGATGACATAAGAAGGTCAGTTAGCAGCAGCTCATAATATGAACTGTCTAACGCACTTGGCATTCCAGCCAATGTCAAATTTTAAAGCTGAACACCACATCCATAGCTCAAGGAACTTGGAGAAATTCGCACACTTTTTTGACAGGCGGAGTTTTTTTTTCGAAATCGTTTTTATTTCGGAACAGTTTAATTAGAAATTTCAGATTTCGGTTGCCATTTCCAGATGTTGTCCTGGACTCCTATTCGATGTGAATCAGACAATTCAGACAATCATTTTAAATTCTATCCTTAAGAAAAGCACCAAGTTGAGGACTGCACAAAGTGTGGCCATTATCCGACGATCTCTTTCCCGAAGACAACAGATGGGCCTTAGTAAAGTTAGGCTCTTTTTGTATGAAAGTCGCTTCAAAATGTATTCTAAACCCTTGAATCCAGTCTGTGGCTGACAGTATACTGGAACAGTTTAAGAATTTCGGTTGCCATTTCCAGATGTTGTCCTTGCCTCTTATTGGATATGAATTAGACAATTCAGACAATCATTTTAAATTCTATCCTTAAGAAAAGCACCAAGTTGAAGACTGCACAAAGTGTGGCCATTATCCGACGATCTCTTTCCCGAAGACAACAGATGGGCCTTAGGCTCTTTTTGTATGAAAGTCGCTTCAAAATGTATTTTCAACCCTTGATCCAGTCTGTGGCTGACAGTATACTACGCCGCGCCGCACCATTTCAATGTTTGGTTCGGTTTCAGTAGTGGTCCTAAGGCGCAAAGTTTGAAATCTGCTGTGTATACCTACTCATCTACACCGACTACACCATTAAAAGTTTCAAATCTGATATAGGTTCACTATTTTCTGTGCCAGGACTTCGAACAGAGATCCCTCCTTTGGTTGCAAAGATGGAAAAATCCTGCACGAATGTAAAGTTCCATTATGTATTATCTATTATCTATTTTAATTAATAACTCAACAATTAATTAACAAACAGACTGGCGGAGTCTAGAATTATTCTGGTTGTATTGTAATACTTATTTATCAACTATTAGTTTCCATTAGGAATTCATAATTGTACATTACTTCTGCCTCCCAGACATGATGTTTAATAGATGCGTATGCGTGACTTGCGGAAAACAAGAATCGTCTTAGCCTCTTGAGAACCGAGTACCATGATCAGGGGACCTGTAAATCAAATCCGCATATCATGGAGTCAGTGTTAGAGAAGCTAAACTTTTGTTATAGGGGTCGAACAGATTTCGAAATCAGGGGACCTGTAACTCAAATCCACATATCATGGAGTCAGTGTTAAAGAAGCTAAACTTTTGTTATAGGGGTCGAACAGATTTCGAAGACAACGAATTTCTGGACCTCATATCCAATAAAGTGTTTCCTCGTTTTACCCTGGTGATTTTCATTATTCCATATTTTCGTATCCTGAAAGTGAAATGTCATGATAAAATTTACAACGAAACCATACTGAGAATGATAGAAAAACCAAAGTTTGAACTACTGGACATCATCAAAGATAGGAAATTAAGGTATGCGGGACACATTCTAAGAGGATCCAGTGGCACTCTCCTGTTCAACATCATTGATGGAGTTATTCCTGGAAGAAGAAAACGAGGCAGTCAGGGGACCTGTAAATCAAATCCGCATATCATGGAGTCAGTGTTAGAGAAGCTAAACTTTTGTTATAGGGGTCGAACAGATTTCGAATACAACAAATTTCCGGACCTCATATCCAATAAAGTGTTTCCTCGTTTTACCCTGGTGATTTTCATTATTCCATATTTTCGTATCCTGAAAGTGAAATGGCATGATAAAATTTACAACGAAACCATCCTGAGAATGATAGAAAAACCAAAGTTTGAACTACTGGACATTATCAAAGATAGGAAATTAAGATATGCGGGACACATTCTAAGAGGATCCAGTGGCACTCTCCTGTTCAACATCATTGATGGAGTTATTCCTGGAAGAAGAAAACGAGGCAGACCAAGGAGACTGTGGGAAGAATATATCCTAGAATGGCTGAGGCTAGGCACACATGAAGAACTCAAACATCTAGCAGCAGATCGAGACTCATACAGAGCTGCAGTATCATCAGTTTTGGCAACCAACGTTCACGTTGTCGCCCATCAATGAATAAATGAATACTTTTGTGTAACGAAGAACTGAAATTTTTTTTAAACTAGTCATTAGTCCATGTATTGTGGATTCCTCAACTCAGAGTTTGTTCACCATACCTGTCTAATCCATTTAGTTGTTTTCCACATGAGCTCTCAACTACCAGAAGGTCCTGAAGTCCAGAAGAGGTTCTCACTGGTATTCTTCCTTCCAATCACTTCTGGACTGTACAATTTTGTTGCTAATAATTGGTGGCGCTTGTATAAATTCTAAGATCCCATTCTCCGCTAGTCAGTTTGCTAATAAGTTGCTGTGGCACGTGGTCTTCTGAACGTTAGGAATGCGCGCACTGGTGCCAGGAATCTTGCTCTGGTAGAGCAGGGCCCTGTAATACGGGGAAACGAGGCTGCTTAGGGTCTCGGATAACTTGGGCCGCTAGACACGGCCCCGCCCGTAGATGATAGGGGTTCGTAGTCGCAGGCCTTTCAAAGGTAGAAACTTCACAATTTTTCATATTTTCATTTCAAGGGTATTTTTAAAGGGTTTTGTTCCGAGAATTTAGAGGAAGGAAAACGGACAAGAGGGAAGTTATTCTAGAAACAGTTCAAACTACCAATAGCCACTTTAAAATGCTCCCTCCAAAAGAAAACATTTTTAAGAAAAGCTTGAGGCGTATACTTTCCAGTTTCAAGTTTCAATCAATAAGCCGGATATCGGATACTTTTTTAGCTAAATTCCCTCTGGGGATGTGCTATTTCCCGAGTGTCCTGCAACCAGTATCATAGGGGGAAGCACTCAGTTTTCACGGCCCTGTTGAATAGAAGACCAGGGGCGGCGAGGGGGGAAGGGAGGAGGGACTGGCTCCTCTCTGCTCTTCACGACGTATAACGCAACATATCGTGTGAATACAAGAAGCAGAAGCAGCGCATCTCTTCTTCTTTTCCTTGTCCTCCTTATTCTTTTCCTTTTCCCCGTCTTCTACTGTAGTAAGAAGGAGAAGAGATCAGCTAAATTCCCTCTAGGGATGTGCTATTTCCCGAGTGTCCTGCAACCAGTATCATGGGGGGAAGCACTCAGTTTTCACGGCCCTGTTGAATAGAAGACCAGGGGCGGCGAGGGGGGGAAGGGAGGAGGGACTGGCTCCTCTCTGCTCTTCACGACGTATAACGCAACATATCGTGTGAATACAAGAAGCAGAAGCAGCGTATATTTATGTGTTATCCGCGCTTTGCTCTATGTCCCCCCACCGTCGTGTATTATCATTATTTAATAATCACAGTCAATCAGTATCAGTGTCTCCAGACTTAGTGATTTTTCACTAAATTTAGTGAATTCTTGGCAAATCTAGTGATTTAGTGATTTGAGGTCAAAATCTAGTGATTTTTGAAAGAAAGGTAATTTCAGTGCAAAATTGCTCCTAAATCTGAAAAATAGACTATTTTTTTCAGAAACCTACAATTTTGCCCCTTCAAATTAGTCGCGTATGCAATATGCACTGCTTTTAATTTAGTGAAAGCGCTATATAGTTACCATTCAATTCAATTCAATATTTTATTGTGTATTTTTATACAGGGTATGTTCACAATTTTTAGCTTACATCTATGCTTAACACTAAAAAATTCTTTTCAAACACATTTTTTTTTTTTTTTTTTTTTTTTTTTTTTTTAACAAAATTGCATATACCAGCAGCACCAGTTCAGCATGGATTACTGAAGTTGAGCACGGTTGCGCGTGGTTAGTACCCGGATGGGTGACCATCTGGCCAATAGCGTGCTCTGCTAGCTTAAAAAATAAATAAATAAATAAATATATTGGAGTCATAGAAAGCAGTTACCTAACCAGTTTTTCCATTGCCTATAGAGGATTTTTTTACTATAAAAAGAGTATACAAGACTTCTACCCTCAAAAACCACGAGTAAACTACCATTTGGAAGAATTTAGAAATCTAGTGATTTTCAAGTCAAATCTAGTGATTTTTTTTCCTCGAATCTAGTGATTTTTTAAAATTTGGAGTGGAGACCCTGATCAGTATCAGAGAATTCCCCGTCCCGCGCCGCGCTGCGTGCTGCGTTCACTTGAAGTCTATTCAGTTGTATTCGTCCCGTGTCCGAAGAAACATCGCTAGTCTCCCGTCCCGCGCCGCGCTGCGTGCTGCGTTCACTTGAAGTCTATTCAGTTGTATTCGTCCCGTGTCCGAAGAAACATCGCTAGTCTCGTGACACTCGCGTACATACAGTAGCACAACCAGAGAGAACACTTTGCTATCGCCGCGTAATTTTCTTCTCGCCAGTTCTAATTTTCATTTCGGTTGAGTGGGGTGGAATTTCACCCAACGCGACGTGCCGTATCCCCTGCTAAACTCCGCTAAATAAAATTTCGGTTGGTATCTCTCGATGAACGTAAAAAATATTTTCAAGTTTCTATCTGAGATTTTTTCCTTGCAATAAATTAAAATTCGTGATCGTAACAAACGTAATCGGATTACGCATCTCAGTGGGATTTTTCTCTCCCTTACCACCTGTGGGCTTTAGTGGAATTTTGTTGTCTTTTCCCTCTCAAACTCCCCATTCTCTTTTTCTCTTTTGTTTGAGTTTCTTGTTCTTAACTTTTTCCCATGTTAAATTAATCTCTTGTCTCTTTTTCCAATGTTATGTACAGAATATACACATAGATATAGACAGAACAGATAGGTATGTATAGGTGTCCCGTTGCGTTGATCCTTTGTGTGTTTGAAAGCAGAGTCAACCAGTTGACATTGCCTGGGGGAAAAAAACAACCTACATGATTCCATACCTACCTCCCTACCTACTCTTTCCCTCGCCTCACTGGGTACACAACAAGTCCACTCCGAGGCTGAGGTGAATATCCAAGTTTTTGCCGGAATAATAATTTACCCTTTACCTTATTCAATATCATAAGAACGGAAAGATTTTTTCCCTATAGTATTTTTTAACCCTTTTATGTTATCAATATTGATAAATGTGTAGTATTCATGTTAACCCGATATTATCTAGTGGTCTCAATGAGTGAGAATAATCAGCAAGAGCTAGTACTGCTAGTAGATTGGTTGCAGTTGTAATGCACTACAGATAAGCTATCTCGTGAGAACATCAGAGCTGAGAATATCTCTAATTGGTTCAAATCACTGATGGGTCTGTTGTCAATGGCGAAATATCTTCGTTCTCTTTTCCGTTTCCTTTCTTTTTGTTACGTGGATGAACGTTTCTACTCCGCGGTGCGATAGAAGTGGCCGGAAGTTTCAGTCCACAGTCGTGTTTCATACCTTTCCATTTTTTATACCAGGTCACTCAACTCGACCGACCCACTTCTAGAAATAAGCATGGTCGCTCGTCAGGGTTGGACGTGTATTCCGATGTGAACCATTGTTCAAATAAGCATGTTCGCTCGTCAGGGTTGGACCTGAATTCTGATGTGAACCATTGTTTATAATGCAGACATTGCAGACCCGTTCTCATGAAAAGGTATTCATCTGGAATTAGCACTTTGCACCAAATGCTCAGGTAATCCTTAGTCAGATTCTGTCTTAAATGGAGAGGCAGGGCCCTGTGGGCTTTTCATTCGGGACAGTAGAGAAACTTTTCAATCCCATTCGGGCACTGGAAGCAAATCGTGTCTTTAAAGATGGACTAGTATGATAATCCTCAGCCCCAAACCCGCCGCGGCGCCGACCGTTCGCACTGAAAAGTTTTGCTTTTTTCGCAGCAAACATCTCTCATATCCGACCTTTGGAACCTAGAAAAGATGATGTAAAAGGAACCTTGGCTGAAAAAGATGATGTAAACGGAACCTTGGCTGGAAAAGATGATGCAAACTGAGAAGTGATGGCTGTCAAAAAAGAAACAAAACTGCTAAAATGACTCATGACTCTTGTGGGGTGCACGTCAAACTAGAAAACACGAAACACCGGCACCAATCACAAGTCTTTGTTAACATTCCATCAGACTTCATTGACACTTCTCAATTCTCCATTGACATTCTCAATTCCAAACAAATATGATGATTGATGAAGAAATCCGTTTTTTATTCGACTGATTTTCGTCAACATGAAATTTCCCAAATCCCTCGCGTGTTGCCTTTTCACAAGAAATGTCTTAGTAGCGGCTGAAAGGTGATCGGTGTCAGACCATAACACTTTTGATTGATAGGGAAGGAGGATTAATTGATGGGAACTAATGGAGACCCCGTTATAAATCACCGTAGGACAGGCGAGAGAATTTTTTATATATGAATCTGGAACGGAAACCTTTTCTGCTGAAATGGAATTTTTTCCACCTATTTGTGATGAGAGTCCTCTAAGCTAAGGGTTTTGTGGTTAAAATCTAAAGAACACTCAGTATGAAATTCTAGGTATATTTTTTTATCAAACTTAGACGAGCTGTTCTCTGTATTCCACTTTCATTCTATTTAAAATCAAATTCCCCCCCTCCCCATATCATTTTTAATACTCTCTCCTGATTACATTCCTTCGCTCTATTCTGTCAAGCCTGAAATGAGAAAACAACGAAAAGAAGAAAGAGGCAAACAAGAAGCTTAATAAGAAGATGATAAAAGAAAGAACAAAGTGTACACTCAGTAACAAGAACTTTGTCTGATAATTACACTTGGAGGAGAGAGAAAAAACGAAGGTTGTACGAGAAGAAAGGTCAAAGATGAAGGGAGAAAATGGAGAAAAATGGGGGAGATAAGAAGAGACTAGAGAGATTCAAAGAGAAAGTGTGTGGGAAGTAATAGAAAAAGCGTGGAGGCGAATAGAAAAGAAACAACGGGCCTTGTTTCAAGTGCGATAGAAGTATGTTTTGATTACAATGTTTGTACTAATTGAAGTTCAATGGCCTTTTATTCTTCAAAGCTTCTTGTGTGGGTCGGTGCAAAGAGAATCTCAAAATAGAGCGGCTCGCTGCACGGTCGCTGGTCGCTACTTACACACATAGTGACTGCTCAGATGTGCGGAACACATTAGGGGCGCCGCGGCGGGTGTGAGAGGCGGTCTTCACACTGTCGGCAAAAACAAGACGTCATTTTATCAGTTGCAGATTGCAGAAAGTGGTTAGATATGTTATCAGGAAAGAGGAAAATGAATTGTCTGCTAGAGAATGTATAAGTTTATGATAATTCTGCTGATAGGTAGAGCGCAGGGATTACGCAACGTATCAGACGAGTCAAATATCTTGATTGTGCAGCATCAGAGGATAGGAATTCCGGACTAGAATGGTAGCCAACAAGATGTTTTGGCACACGAGAGGATGACAAGAAGTAACTTGTATGTGAGACTCATTAGAGGAAAATCCATTGGATTTGACTGACAACTGTCTTGCACACCTCCGAAGGACGCCGGGCGTAAGGTTTCATTAGAATACCTATGGAATTTTTCAAATCATCCGATCCGTCGGTCTCAATTTCCTCTTTGGCCTGGAACCAAGGCTGTAAGAAAGGGTTTTTTCAGAGGTTTGGTAGAAGGAACTGCACAACTACTGAGGTCTTATCGTCCCGAAATTGAATATAGAAGGATGGGATAGGAAAAAGCCAGCCGTTCCGAAAACAAACCTTGTCTGTTTAGGATAAAGTCCGCGCCGAGCGGGAATTTCACCTGATAAAACAAGTTTGAAGAAAAAAGGACTTGTCAGAATTTTCCAAAAGCTGTGAACGTATGTGGAGAAAGTGTTTTCACCACACACCACTGCGTTGAGAGATGTTGTTGGGATTGTGAAGCTAATGTGAAAACTCCACCGTATATATGTGTGTAGTGTTTTTATTTTCATGTTAAATTGCGTCAATGAGATTTTGATATGTGTGTTAGGAGAACACAAGACGAGAGTGGGGGAATATTATGCTCTTCTAATAGAGATATTATTGAGAATAAACAAAGACATAGCTGTTGGAATCAAAGCAGGCCGGAGGAAATTGATAAAATGGATCTTCTGTTTCTAGATTTCAATGTCTTCTAGAGAGACCATTTCCCATTTGTCATATAGTGATGGAGATTTCCAACATTCAGTACGTAAAAGTGGATTTAGAGTATTTTAGACTCTGAGAATTCTATAGATGATTCGACTAGATTTAGACAGTCAAAATTTCTTAGACGGTTCAAACTCCACTTTTTGTCTGTGCCCAAATTGCCCGTACCGTACCTATACAGCTACGTGCCTAGACCCACAATATTCTGGTCTACAGCTCATGCAATGTAGTTGATTACCGATCGTACTATTTAGTATACGTGCACTTGTTATCAGAGACCTAATTGATTCTACGCAGGTCCACACTCTCAGATTTTCAACTCATGAATCTGGCGAAATATTGTGAACTTAATCATTAGCCCTTCTGTACACGGGACACCCCGACGACCCGTGAGATGCAAAATGCCGACCCCGTCTGTAACAGGGGTAAAGGCGGAGGAGAAGAAGAAGAATTAGCACTTGAAAGGATTGACTTCAAAACTTGTGATTTATAATTGACCAAAACATTGTTAGGTACTGACCAATCCAACGTTTGTGTTCTTGTTTAGCAAGTTGCAACCAAAGAATGTTGAGATCACAGCGACCAAACCACCTAGATAACTAGGATGTGATGGAATGGTAAGAATGTTGAACCATGATGGACATCAATTTGCACAAAATTGTTCTGTATTTTCTATCCAATTCCCATCAAATCAGCTGTGTCGATTATGGCTCTCAAGTCTTCGCTGGTAATGCTTACAAATATGTAGTATTTAGTAGTAATGGTCGCAGTCCAACAATACTGTTATAACAAAATCCACAGACTAAATGCTACTTTGAGGAAGTCTGTACATTGCTAGTATCTTACCAAAAACTGGGTCCAAATGTTATTTATTTTAGGGGAAAATGTTTTTCAACCTTTTGAGTTCGCTGGAACATTCTCCAAGCACGCTCGGTTGCTTAGTGGTTAACATGAAGCTGTACATTAACCCTGGAATCCCAAGGATCAGTGGGCAAGAATTGTTTATACTTCTTAGAATAGTGTTTATACTCTCTTTGGGTTTTAGGATCCTAAAACTTGTTACATGAGCAGTAAGCTGTAAACAAGTGAACCATGATATATTACAGATTGTGTATTATAAACAAATCAGTTCATACTGTTCAATCAATGCCACAGATCTGTAATACGAGTATACCGTATGTAGGTACTACTCAGAAACTAGGCCATGTCTGATTTTGAACGAGACACCCTGTAAAGAATCCTGATGCACATACAGGGTGTATTATTTCCGACTGAGACATTTTGATCCAGTGGAATCTCACTAGACTGGCAAACTGGATCCGGATTCCGGGGAATCCCGTATACAGTTCCGGGTACTGAAGCTGTTTCATTTTCGGACTTAACTTGAAGTCCATTATGACACTTTTGGCCTTTGGATTGTGGTTTTCACTAAGCCTCTGGAGAGCTAGTTCTGTGTGAGTAGCGACCAGTGGCGGTATGTTGTCAATATATGAAGGCATTTGTCCATGATTCCGGATTCCGGGGAATCCCGTATACAGTTCCGGGTACTGAAGCTGTTTCATTTTCGGAGTTAACTTAAAGTCCATTGTGACACTTTCGGCCTTTGGATTGTAGTTTTCACTAAGCCTCTGGAGAGCTAGTTCTGTGTGAGTAGCGACCAGTGGCGGTATGTTGTCAATATATGAAGGCATTTGTCCATGAGTGATACGCACTTTGGATTTATCAAACGATAAGTCGGTTTGGTGAAGGTTGAACTACTTTTGAGTATGAGGTACTTGATGATGCTTGCATTGAATAGATTACTAAGCTGATTAGGCAATGACGAGAATTATCAAGACAGAAGAAAACGAATTAAAATTGATTGTTCTCGGAATCTTACTAAATGACAACGGATTCATTAATCTGGAAGAAAATAATTTTCAACAACTACTGGGTGATTCATAGGTTTCTGATTTGCGTAGGAAACAATTTTTTGTCACTAATAATAAGTTTATCACTCATCTTTGAGTTATTAGGTATTGGTATTTTCACGCACCAAGTATTTGTCAAAGACTGGATTCTTTGCTTAGGTGGAAAATAAGACGACTCTAAGTTAAAATACAAAGGTATAGTACTTACAATTTCACAGAATCACAGACAGGCGTTTTTTGTCACGTTAATTACCGTTATTCATTAACGACCGTGAATATTAAAATTGCGTCTCCTATCACATCACCCTGTATATGACGGACTCGCACTTCGTGCTCGGGAGGGGGGCTTCGCCCCCCTCCACCCCCCGGGGGCTTCGCGTGTTCGCTACGCGGGGTTGCGTATACTTGTCCATGAGATTACTCATAGAAGAGAAGGCACCTAGAGACCAGAGAACAGAAACGTCATCATGAGAAAGATGAACCAAACACCAGAACCATCTCTTCAGATAATCTCATCATGCTAGGAACAAAAGAACTGAACAGTCCTTCGGGCATAACTTATGTCTAGCAATTTTTGTAGTATTTTTCCTAATGGAAGAAAAAAAGAATTGGAGAACCCCAATCAAGCTGTCAGCAGACGAAAGTAATGTTCTCATTAGACGAGAAGAAATGAAATGTGGAAAGCCATTAGTCATTGGCGTGAAACAAATAATGAAAGGTACACTTGTAGTTATTAGGTGTAATAAGTGTAGAGTTGCAGACACTTGGATAGTGAGGAATGCAGTGCAACACTGCTGGAAGAACGGTAAAACTTGCATCGGAATGGAAAGGAAGAGGCCATTTTCGGTAGCTGAAATCAAAGTTGATGCGAAAACTTGAATTCTCTCCTGATAACATTGACAAACCATCTTCCTGACTAGTATGGGTGACTTTGTACGAAAAATTTAAACAAATTTACCAGACTACGTAAAAGAGCACCTTCGCCCATAATTTTCTTGAGAAAATAGGTCTTTGATTCATTCATTTGGGTGATGGACGGCCAATTACAGATGAAACATTATTAAACAAAGCTTGGAGGAAAAAGCTATGACCTCGGTTAATATGCCCGAGAGCTCTGAGAATCCTACGTCACTGAAAGTTCTCATATTACTTATGATAAGGTGCAATTGTGCGAAATATTGAAGTGGAAATATTAATAATAGGTAATGGAGAAACGTAGGGAAAAAAATGAAAGTTTGTAATGAGAGTGAAAAAACCGAATGAATGGCAGGTTCCGTTTAGTCCTCCTGTACGGATTCTGGTATGAAACGTCGAAAATAATGGTAGTAGTCTATTTTGTTGGTGAAATTACAGCTGAGCACAATGTTTCTCATGACAAATATCTGCTGTAAAGTGCAGGACTTGAACAGCTTGATCAACATTATTTAGTTCATTCGGAAGTAGAGTATTTGAGAGTCCATTGATCAATACACCCTGTTGGCAAGATTCCCTGGGTTGTATCTTCCTAGAAGTTCTGACAGGCGATAAGACAAAGGTTAAATTATCTGGTGAGTGAAGAGATGTCTTAAAATTCAACCCAAACATTGATAAGATGCTGTAACTCATTTATAATGCGAGGATGAGAGAACAAGTCTTTTACTTTGCTGATAGGTTGAAGTTTCATCTGATGAATAGGCCAAAGTTATGAACTCAACACAATATTATACTCCGCACTGAGAATTGGTGATATGGTGGCACAAGTTTTAGGAAACCTAGGGTGAAAGAACTCTATTATTGGGTTATTTCTCCTAAAGTAGGGGGTTGAAATGCTATTTTAAAGTGAATTCTGGGTTCCGAAACCCAGTTACTCGATTGGGCTTCCGGCACCCTAGTTTTTTTCTCAGTGCGTACACAGTTATACATTAGTAAACCACTACTTTAAACCATATGCTATTGGACTGAGATAGGGAAACCACGAGATCACTAGAAGTGAAAACCGAAGGGGCAATCCGGGGCAATGCTGAAATACATTTGTCAAGAATATCCGGCCTCAAACAAAGCACACCCTTTCCATGATTGAAAGCTTTTAGCTCCACCACTCTTCTCTTCCCTTCGTTCTCTTTTCCGTTTCCTTTCTTTTTGTTACGTGGATGAACGTTTCTACTCCGCGGTGCGATAGAAGTGCCGGAAGTTCCTCGAAGAAATGAAAACTGAAAACTAAAAGCGAGAGAAAATATTAAACGTAGGAAAAGTTTTGCTGGCCTCAAACTCTGTTCCCCGTGTATTTCTTATGGGGGGACTAAAAAACGTCAATATCTCGGGAACGGTTTGGAATTTCGGGATTTTCCGATTTTTCCCAGTACCTACAAAAAATAAGGAATCCAATGGTGAAAACCGCATCTTCCTAGCACGTCTAGAAGTGGGTTAGAATTAGTATGAGTGAGTGAGTGAGTGAGTCAGTCAGTCAGTCAGTCAGTTACACAAGGGGCTGTATATATTATGGACTACTTTTCCATTAATTTCAGATATTTTCTTTTCTCTTCTTCAAGTGAATTAATTACTTGACGCGAAATTCCAATCAGTTTTAAATCAATCACCGTCTCTAAATTCAAATTAAAATAATGAACACTTTTCCGAACAGCTTTCATTTTCCAAGTGAGCTATTGTTATTTCGGCGGGAAATCAATAAGTGTACAATAAACTCGCTCAAGTGCCTAATTAGTCATATTGGATCCATAAATACGAACTAATTCTAAACACAGAAGGATTAATTATTATAAGTTTAATCAATCCAGTGACGCCGTCCGGTGTTGTATTCAGTGTTGCCGTGTTAGAAACTCAACGTTGCCAGATTTCAGCACGGGCTCCGTTGACTATGTTAAGTCGCAATAGTTGGGATCCTTCATCTTTTCATGTCGAAACACAAGAAGACCTCCAGTGCCTCCACATCAATGCATACGTTCAAAGTTAATTCCTTACTCAAATGTTTCCATCGGATTTTGAAGCAAGGTAAATCTCAAATTATGTATAACATTTTTTTACCTTTATTTTTCAGCGGTGCCCCCCCGATGTATTGTTCTACTTTTCCCACTTTTTTCTCTGTGAAAATTGCTTCCGGATTTTAAAGCAAGGTAAATCTCAAATTATAACATTTTTTTACCTTTATTTTTCAGCGGTGCCCCCCCGATGTATTGTTCTACTTTTCCCACTTTTTTCTCTGTGAAAATTGCTTTCTTAATTTTAGAAGTCCAATTCATTATTTTCTTGATGCATTTTCAGTGTCATGTAATTCATTTTCCATGTACTGCATATGATAACTTGATAACAGAGTCCTCAACAGTCTTTGTTCATTAAAATTTAAAGAAATGAACAGGAACACGGTTGACACCGGCCTTCACGTATACACTCTGTATACCTACTCAAAGTCAGTAATCATAGAGCTCATTCAAAGGCATCTCACATGCATGAAAGCACACGAAACTCGAATCAATACGCGTGAAAACTAAAAGCTCCAAGTTTCGTATCTGAGCTCTCAGGTAAACCCTACATTGACTCTCCTACCTGTATGTTGCTATTGCCTGTGTGTTAGGGTTTGTGTTCTGGAGTTGGGTGTGGTGCCATTTTTCGCCCGATCGTTAAACAGAGCGCCAGTTCGCTTGATATAACTCCGCCTGACGGAGCATACATATACAAAGAAAGAAACAAACACATGCTTGTGTTCTGAGAATATTCTGCTGACTGTGAAATGCGGATGGGACTGGAATTCAGGGATGGGCAAAGTAATCCGTCAGACCAGAATGGAAATGGTGACATACCATGCAACCAACGTGTTTCTTCTAGCTTGGTTGTTGTTTCGCACAAGCTCCTAGAAGCCATTTTCCAAGGGAAATTGTCGGTAAAAGCGGGCCTGGAAAAAGGTTTCATCACTTGAGGAACTTGAGAATAGCCAGAATGGAAATGTTGACATACCATGCAACCAACGTGTTTCTTCTAGCTCGGTTGTTGTTTCGTAACAAGCTCCTAGAAGCCATTTTCCAAGGGAAATTGTCGGTAAAAGCGGGCCTGGAAAAAGGTTTCATCACTTGAGGAACTTGAGAATATGGTTCTCCAATACAATCACAGAACTTTTGAGAGAAGTCATCAACAGTTGTCATAGCCCATATTGTCACCAATGTTCAAAACAAATGGGCTTTTCAAAGAATGTCAATGTGGTTTCTTTGTGATTCCTTTTCAGTTTTTGTGCTAATTACTTAGTTGTGTTTTATGCTTGCTTTCTGTCAATGTGTAGGTATTTAATTATTCAAATTCTGACGTGCTGCGAGAACGTACTTATACGTAATATCTGTCAAAGTTAATTTCACTTCTGCTATCATATCTGTGTTCTGTGTTTTGAGAGAAGTCATTTTGATCTTCTAATCTCCTGTCTGGTCTCATTTTCTCTAAGGTTTGTCACAGTACATGAAGAGGGGTTTCGGTCGTTTTGAAGTGTTATGATTGTTATGAATAACGTATAGTGGTAGTTAAACTAGGCCTCACCGCCCCGCTTTGCCCCCCTACAATAGAGTCAGTGTCTCCTACGGATTGTTCACTTTACACGTCACACAAATTTCCATCGTTGTTGACTCTACTTCGCATTGAAGAGATGTTTACAATGTAAAGGTCGTTGAGTTTAGTAGGAGAAGGTCTAACATGTTTCCTATTTCTCTTCTACGCATTTTCTCCATACCCCAAGCATCAATCCCCGTGATTCATTTTCCATTCAGAACTTCTCTGTTGATATGTTCAGTGCTGATGACCTTAATGTAAAGTCTGTATGTGGCTTGTTGATTTTATGGCTTGTTTTATGACCTTACCAGATCCGAGTCGTTTTGATGTATGTTTTTTGATAACCGGGAGTATATTTCTTATATCGTTGCTATGCTCGTGTTGGGGTATTGGGAGATCTACAATGTCTAGTGCAGATCTGGCGACGTGTCATATAGCACGCGGTGTTGATGATACGTCTAGATAACTTGTTATGATTGTTGTTGGGAAGTTCATAACATAGTTCCTAATGGAGAGTTTGTTCTTCAACATGATGATTGATTGCTTCATTTGTGTTGGAATTCCTGCGGATGTTTCTTGTTTTGTGTTTTGTTTGATGACATTGGTAGCTACGTGGTTTTATATTTACGACTGTAACGTGCTCGACCGACGCGGCGACGTGTTCAGAAAAGTTTCCGAGTTTGAATTTGTGTCTTTGAAAAATAATTTCGTTCTGTCTTTCAAAATTTTCTTCTTCTGGAAAATTTTCTTTCGTGTGTGAAACAGTTCCAGTTCCTTCATATACAGACCTAAACAATTCCAATAGTAGTACTGCAGCAGCATGCAATATACTGAACAATAGATCTTCGTTACTCTATGACTGTACTGACAGTATAACATATTTGCTGTTGTACAATGCAGAGGGAAACGCTCCTGGGATTACACCAGAGAACAGAATATTGCTCGAGTTAAGAAAAATGCCATAGCAGGAAATATGGAAAATATAATAAGTAACATCCTCTCTGTGGAAAATGGGAATACAAACAATTCCAATAGTAGTACTGCAGCAGCATGCAATATACTGAACAATAGATCTTCGTTACTCTGTGACTGTACTGACAGTATAACATATTTGCTGTTGTACAATGCAGAGGGAAACGCTCCTGGGATTACACCAGAGAGCAGAATATTGCTCGAGTTAAGAAAAATGCCATAGCAGGAAATATGGAAAATATAATAAGTAACATCCTCTCTGTGGAAAATGGGAATATAATTATGAAATGTCACCCCAAGACTAAAAACAGTCTGGTGTTGTTAAAAAAATTCATTGTTACGTTATTGTATTATTTATACTATAGGGTTTCAGAACTACTTCTTCATTAAAATGATGCTGCATTTTACTCAGCTCATTATTATCATTTAGATGTTTAGTTAAATAAGAACTGTACACACTTGAATTACCTGTCGTCCATATATGCGTATTACTATTAGTACTTCAAGTTTTCAGGAAATGAAATGTCACCTTGCGTGTGGTATAAGCTATGAACTCTACCTAGCTATACAATGCCAGTCACTCACGCTCAGATCGTCTCAACGTCTGTGGCGGACAAAGTGATGATTGATTGCTTCATTTGTATTGGAATTCCTGCGGATGTTTCTTGTTTTGTGTTTTGTTTGATGACATTGGTAGCTACGTGGTTTTATATTTACGACTGTAACGTGCTCGACCGACGCGGCGACGTGTTCAGAAAAGTTTCCGAGTTTGAATTTGTGTCTTTGAAAAATAATTTCGTTCTGTCTTTCAAAATTTTCTTCTTCTGGAAAATTTTCTTTCGTGTGTGAAACAGTTCCAGTTCCTTCATATACAGACCTAAACAATTCCAATAGTAGTACTGCAGCAGCATGCAATATACTGAACAATAGATCTTCGTTACTCTATGACTGTACTGACAGTATAACATATTTGCTGTTGTACAATGCAGAGGGAAACGCTCCTGGGATTACACCAGAGAACAGAATATTGCTCGAGTTAAGAAAAATGCCATAGCAGGAAATATGGAAAATATAATAAGTAACATCCTCTCTGTGGAAAATGGGAATATAATTATGAAATGTCACCCCAAGACTAAAAACAGTCTGGTGTTGTTAAAAAAATTCATTGTTACGTTATTGTATTATTTATACTATAGGGTCAAATCAAATATTTTTATTGTGGTGATATACAAACATGTATGTACACAAATTTTTCCTAATGCTAACTTATAACTAACTTAATACTAGGTTTCAGAACTACTTCTTCATTAAAATGATGCTGCATTTTACTCAGCTCATTATTATCATTAGATGTTTAGTTAAATAAGAACTGTACACACTTGAATTACCTGTCGCCCATATTTGCGTATTACTATTAGTACTTCAAGTTTTCAGGAAATGAAATGTCACGTTGCGTGTGGTATAAGCTATGAACTCTACCTAGCTATACAATGCCAGTCACTCACGCTCAGATCGTCTCAACGTCTGTGGCGGACAAAGAGTCAGACCTGGGCACTCTCAGACGGTCTGACAGACCTAAAAGTCTCGAGCTTTTTCCGCCGCACACGTCCCGACTGTCTGACAGATCAAGACGGTCTGAGGGTGGAAAATTTTCTTTCTTGTGTGAAACAGTTCCAGTTATAAAAGTCTACCTGATATACATAACATCGGCAAACATGGAGGACTTTGTTATTTCCAATTAAACTTCTGATCCCTCACGAAAATTCCAAACTTTGCCCCCCCCCAACTAGAATAATAAACCCACGTAATGAAATTTCAGGGTTTTTGATTGAATCAAGTTTGGAAGGTGATAGACAAAAGTGTTGAAGGAAATAACTGTCATGAAAGTCACGTATTCTGAGGTGTCATGGGAATTAGTGGCGCGGGGAACACCAATCACCATCCATACAAACACCACGATAGAAGTCTAATATGCCCTCTTCTCCCTCAATCAAATTCCTCAAAAACTGAAACTGAAACTTGTTGTGCTAGTGGAAATCTGTGGACCAAAACAGATCGTTCTACTTTTTTTTTTTTTTTTTTTTTTTTTTTTTTTTAAAAACGTAGTTTGCCTTTCGTCAGATGGGCGAGAAGGGGCACAATACTTCCCATTTAGGTGCTGGGTCAACACGGGAACACCAGAAAGTAACCCGTTGAAATATTTGCAATCGAAAAACGAGTACAAATTTTTGTCGATGGTGGGATTCGAACCCGGGACCTTCTGCATGGCAAGCAAGCGCGTTACCACTGGACCAACCGTGCCCCGTATCTATGTTTATCTATTTATTCTGTATCGATAGTTAAGCGGGTAGCGGGTTCGATACCAACCTTGGCGAGGAATTTCATCTCTTTTAAGACTTCGAAGAATCCCAAACAGATGTCATGTTCTGGTGAGAGTATGTTTTCTTTTCTTCTTCTCCTCCTCCTCCTCCTCCTTCTCCTCCTCCTCCTCTTTCTCCTTCCCATTCTTCTGCTCCTTCCATCTTCTTCCTCTCCTCCTCCTTCCACCTTCTTTTTCTTCTTCTCCTCTTCCTCCTCCTCCTGCTTCGCCGGTCTCCAGACCACAGCTCATGTAAACGCGGCCTATGCACTTCACTATTTCTAGAATGTGAACATCGTATGCATATGAACTCCCCCTCCCCTTTCTCCTTCCCTCCTATTTCTCCCCCTCCTCCCCCTTCCTGTCTGTCCCTATAACACGGGTCCCTGTACTCCCTACATGCTACAACATACACTGTCCTATTTATAGGACGGGACCAGGTGTGGAATTATGAGGGGGGCGAGGTGGGAAAGAAAATTGGTTGAAATTGTCAAGAGATGAGGAATTCCCTTGTGGTCTGTGTCGTAGCATGTCCATCCCGTAGTGTGTCTCTCATAACATGGGCGAGAAGAGATATAATAAGTACTTCCTCTCTTTAGGTGCTGGGTCAACAACTCAACACGAGAACACCAGAAAGCAATGCGTTGAAGTATTTCCAATCAAAATGTGATTGTAATTCAGAGGTTTGCCTCAAAAAGGAGTTGAAACTCAAATACTTCTCATGGGCTACAAGTCGTTTTGCGTCAAACCCCTCAATTTTTTTCGTCGATTGTGGGCAGCAAACCCGGGACCTTCTGCATGACAAACAAGCCCGTTACCATTGAACTGACCGTGTGGCTCTAAATTCTCCTCGCTCCAAAACTCCAACTTTTGAAGTTAAATTTTCAATAATTCCGTTGCTTGTTTCTTGATTTCAGGCGGAGAGATGAAAAAGCTATGACAGGAGGCTATCTGAGCTCCTCTTCTGAGCGCCAGGTAAGTCACCACTTACGTACTTACCCTTCTAACTAAGGTTGATAAACGTGTGAATAGCTAAATTATTTGTCCAATGGAAAGGAGCTAAAATAGCAACATCCTTTTCTTGCGAAAAAAGAAACAGAAAAGAAATCAAGGTTAAACATTATCTTTTGTGAAGTTTAAGCTATTTATTTTAAAAGATGATCTCACCATATGGCTTTCTCAAAGGTTAAGAACAAAAGGTCTTTTGGTAGTGCTTTCTGTTTGGTGGGTATAGTGTATTTTTTTTTTTTTTAAGAGGTTTGACAGAGGGAACTGTAACTTCTATGGTCTTATCGTCCCGAAATCAAAGAGAGAAGGAAGACAGGATAGGAGAAAGCCAGCCCTTCCGAGAACGAACATTATCCCATCAGGATAAAATCCGCCCCGGGCGGGAATCGAACCCGCGGCCTAGCGCTTACAAGGCAGGCTGAACAGTGATTTCACGATTTACAATACCGTGGGACAGTTTGATGTTGAACACCCTGTATACAGGCATAGCACGGCGGCGATAGAACACCCTGTATACAGGCATAGCACGGCGGCGATAGAATACAGAGAAACATGCAAAACAGAAGAAGTGAATATACAGAATGTAAATGTAGCGTAGTACAACATCACGTCTGTTACACTCATATTATAATATGTACATCATCGTGTTAAATAAATATGTGTGGTACATACAGAGTGTTGAAACAATCCGTCCAAGTGAAATATACATGAATCTTACGTATTCTTGAGAGTTCATTGCAACGGTCAATACATCAATTAGACTTACTTTATCATGGACACTCGTTGCTATCTTGAAAGCCCAGAAGAGGTTAGGTTCTGCTGTTCTGTTCTGGCTGTTCTACTACCGCGGCTGTTCTACTACCTAACCTCTTCTGGGCTTTCAAGATAGCAACGAGTGTCCATGATAAAGTAAGTCTAAAATTAATGAAATATACAGGATGTATATAATTATCCATGTATTTATATTAGGTTAAGAAGATTTGAGAGAAAAGGGATGGAGAAGGGAGGGGGCGTTAGATAGGAGGGTATGGAGGGGGAGGATGAAGGAGGGTAACGCCGACCCCAAATAAGATTGGGGAAATGTTCAGTGAAGAAAGAAGGGGAACGAGATCTATGTCCCGAGCAAAGCTCCCTCGCAGGCAACACATTAATGTGTTTGTGCGCATACGTTTCTGCGCATCTCTTTCTGCTCCTCCGCTAGCGCGCTTGCATACTGGCACTACCTAGCGGACGAAAAAAACAACTGCGTTAAGTTTGACGTCACACATCTTTGAACTCTTTCATTAGAACGGAAAATAAAAATTGAAATTGAATTTTCGACCTTTTACAGTTATTTTTTCGGAGTTTTGACCTCGGATTTGGATTTTTCCCAACTTTTTACATAGGAATCGACCATTTAGTTATAATTTTTACCCATTTGCTACTGCTCCATTTCATGTTCAATAGGTAATATGCAACATAAAGTAATATCTGTGTACAATGTACATAATTATAGAGGTACAATGTACATAATATGTCCAATAGACTTAAACAAGCACTTGCCCTGTATACGACCGACAAAGATGACTGCATAAAGCGTACATAGACATAAAGGCATAGGCAAGAGACGGCGAAACAAGACGGCGATGATGTGTATGGAATAATATAGGGAAATGAGTTTAAAATATGCTTGAACATACAGAATATACCTACCGTCTAGAACAGTGCTTCCTAAAACTATTAATGTAGGGGAAATCAACAGGTGCTGCACTCCAAGAATTTATTGTTCAATTATAAATTTACATCAATGAATGGTTTTTTCAAATTAAATTGATCCGAAGGACAAAGTAAACCAAGAAAAGCCAGCCTAGTTAGCTTAGTTGGTAGTGCGTCTGCCTTGTAAGCGCTAGGCTGCGGGTTCGATTCCCGCCCGGTGCGGATTTTATCCTGATAGGATAATGTTCGTTCTCGGAGCGGCTGACTTTCTCCTATCCTGTCTTCCTTCTTTCTTCGATTTCGGGACGATAAGACCATAGCAGTTACAGTTCCCTCGGTCAAACCTCTAAAAAAAAAAAAAAAAAAAAAAACGCACAGGTTTAGCTCCCCCCAAATTACCCACACAGAGCTCCAAATAATGACTGATTAGAAAAGAAGAATCTTCAGGTCGGGTCAGCTTTCAAATTTGAAGGAAATATTCAAAGTTTTCATTCTTACTTTAAAATTCAAAAAGATAGTTTCAGCCCAAATGGAGTAAGCTCCCTCGAGGATTGAGAACCCCTAACCTCCAGTCTAGAAAGATGTGCTTCAACATGAAGAATAGACAGAGACACAGGAATGTTCATTTTCCCTCTCTAGTCTTAATAACCATGTCACTGTGTCTGATGGTTTGAACTTGAAGATGTCAATGTCATATAATGTCATTGATGTCAGAGAATGTCATTGTGAGGCTTCTCCATACCGCAACATGATGGGAGAACTGACATTTCATTTCTGATACTTGAAACCGTCTCGCATTTTAGAATCTAGGGGACTTAAGAAAACCTAGAATGTCATTGATGTCAGAGAACGTCATTGTGAGGCTTCTCCAGACCGCAACATGATGGGAGAACTGACATTTCATTTCTGATACTTGAAACCGTCTCGCATTTTAGAATCTAGGGGACTTAAGAAAACCTATCACTGCTCTAATGAATCTAATGATTCATCAGGAAAAACCAATCACCTAGAAATTCTTCTGTCTGGTAATGGAATAACAAGGCGACTGCAATGTAAATTGTTTATTCACAATTATTTAATGATAGGTACAGCACGTAAAGGGACTTTTCAGTCCTGTCCCAGCAGTTTGTTTCTTACTTCTATGAATTTTACCAGTAGATACTCGTAGATTCCATTGGTAGAGGTAACTGTAACTGGTGAGGTCTCATCGTCCCGAAATCGAAGAGAGAAGGAATACAGGATAGGATTTTTTTTTTTAAAGAGGTTTGACAGAGGGAACTGTAACTTCTAAGGTCTTATCGTCCCGAAATCGAAGAGAGAAGGAAGACAGGATAGGGGAAAGCCAGCCGTTCCGAGAACGAACATTATCCCATCAGGATAAAATCCGCCCCGGGCGGGAATCGAACCCGACCTAGCGCTTACAAGGCAGACGCACTATCAACCAAGCTAACTAGGCCTGGCAACTCAGGATAGGAGAAAGTCAGCCCTTCAGAGAAAGAACCTTCTCAGGATGAAATCTGGCATCTGGCTCCGGAATCGAACCCGCGACCCAGGGCTTACAAGGTAGACACGCTACTTTCCAATCGAACTAGGATTTCGGTGTCTAAACTCAAACACCTCTATCACTTCTATCCTCTATCACAGGTAATCTGTGTTTTTCCTTCAAATCTTCCCTTCACAAATCGAGTGTCTTTGTTCGAAACCTCTCCTATTACTCTGTGACAGAAAGTTGAGGGAGAGGAAAGAACAATAAAACACCAGGGTTTGTACAACCTAAAACCCCGGTACGGTGTGGCTTCCCAGCTTACCACATTAATCAAAGCTTACACCGCCACACTGGGCTTACACATAGCTTTCAACGCGAACTTGAAGCAAGGGAAGCTTTAGACAAGATATGTTGAGGTAATAGAATTAAAAAATACCGGTAAATCGTGAACTTTGACGTCACAGCATACGCTCCCGTAGGCGATGACGTCACATTAAATGTCCCGAGCAAAGCTCCTTCGCAGGCAACACATTAATGTGTTTGTGCGCAACAGCATAGGCTCCCGTAGGCGATGACGTCACATTAAATGTCCCGAGCAAAGCTCCTTCGCAGGCAACACATTAATGTGTTTTTGCGCATACGTTTCTGCGCATTTCTTTCTACTCCTTCGCAAGCGTGCTTGCATAGTGGCGCTACCTAGCGAATGAAAAAAACAACTGCGTAAAGTCTGACGTCACACATCTTTGAACTCTTTCATTAGAACGGAAAATAAAAATTGAATTTTAGACCTTTTACATTTATTTTTTCGGAGTTTTGACCTCAGATTTGGATTTTTCCCAACTTTTTACATAAGAATCGACCATTTAATTGTAATTTTTACCCATTTGCAACTGCTCCATTTGAGAATATTTGACACCTCCGTAAACCTACCGAGTATCTGGTGAAATAACCAACTCCAAAATAGAACAAGAGGGATACGGAAGGAGAAGGAGGAGACTTCATTGGATGTGAATATGGAGGTGTTATTATTATTATTATTGTTTTTTTTTTATTATTGTTAAGCATAGATGTAAGCTATAAATTGTGAACATACCTGTATAAAAATACACAATAAAATATTGAATTGAATTGAATTAAATACCTGATCGGGTGATCGGCTTCACAATATGATGAATTGACGATTCGCGTATTCCCAATCTACTCTTAATAGATCAGTTGCGCTTACTTGGGTGATGTTTCAAAGTCATAGAGCAGGAAAAATGAGGACCAACGGAATTTTTCTTTTTCTTCTACGACTTCTAGATCCCGAGATAAATCGATTTAAAAAATACCGGTAAATCGTGAACTTTGACGTCACGGCATACGCTCCCGTAGGCGATGACGTCACATTAAATGTCCCGAGCAAAGCTCCTTCGCAGGCAACACTTTAATGCGTTGCCTGCAAGGGAGCTTTGCTCGGGACATTTGATGTGACGTCATCGCCTACGGGAGCGTATGCCGTGACGTCAAAGTTCACGATTTACCGGTATTTTTTAAATCAATTTATCTCGGTATCTAGAAGTCGTAGAAGAAAAAGAAAAATTCCGTTGGTCCTCATTTTTCCTGCTCTATGACTTTGAAACATGACCCTTTATTTATTTATTTATTTTGACATAAAATTCGTCTGAAATGCCCACCCCGGTAGTACAGTGCATTTCTTCAGGGTTTGAAACATGACCCAAGTAAGCGCAACTGATCTATTTGTTGTTGGGCAATGTTGTTTCTGAAATCACAACATGGGTATTATACTTCCATATCATAATTATGTATAACATACCTGTATGTGTATACTAACAGCTCACAGCTCGTTACAAGGGGGTAGAATGGTATATTTACTAATGATATACATACCTACCCCCAACTTTTGTTCAGCCATAATGAGATCATACTTGGCACATGGTTTGTGCTCAATAAATTAGAGAGATCCCAAGGCCCTGGTGTACCAAGCTGACTGAAAGCTTTAGTCTGGTCTCGCGGTACTGATGTGGTGGAAACATTGACCGGGGTTCGAACCCCCGGGATGCCCAGAAACATAAATTTCACCTAAAGAAATGTGCCGAAATTTTTCAACCTAACTTTGAATGCCTTATGGTATGGTTTTTGAGTCCATTTGAGGTTGTTAATTTAACGCCATACTTAGCTTCACTACTTTTGGTGCAGTTAACTAGAGCCTCCACGATTTTGATGAAATTTGATGTCAAGTTCCATTTTTGATACATATCAAAGTGCCGCTCGGTTTAACAATCTACCGACGCAAATTTAACGAAAAGCTTGTAGAATAGATACGCCATATCATGAATTCCATCAAACAATTTTTTGTCCATTTCAAAATACATATTACATGTTTTGTAAATAAACAAAACATTTTAGGCTCCACTCGTCAGATAAAGTGAAAAAAGTTGAAATTTAATCTTTTTTTATATATGATATTTTAGTTTGACAGAATATGTATTCTGTAAACAAATAAAATGTTCCTGGTATTTGGTATTCTTGTGGTTAGATAACAAACGTGAAATACACTACTCACTGTGGAAATACTCGACAAAAATTTCCCTCGTCAAAAATATGCTGTATGAAATTTTTATCAACAATACCACATGTCTGGTGCAGAGTATTACTCTGCCATATCAACATTGAATTTGCATTTGTATTTCGAATAAAAAGCGCAATAAAGACAATAATACATACCCGTACGTATGTACATGTTCTCGTATGTTCTTACACAGCTGACTTTTGTTAAGGCCAAACTTATGAGGGAGTTTCTTCTCTTCAGCTTGCTTTTTCAAAGGCCGGCCGGACACGTTACGGTTCAGACTTTTCTGACGCCTGTATTCCGTAACATGTGGCGGACCTAACAGTACAACATGTGACGTGTGATAATACAACATGTGCGGTCCAAGGTGTGAGTGTGAACTTAGTCATCACATGGCTCAGCTGGAGTACTCAGAACTCAATGAATTTTACGATCCAAATCCCCAATGACTATAGAAGACGTCATGAGTTTGGCTATTGGTAGTCATAAACACTCGAGTGGTGATTGGTATAAGTGACTCACTCTGGCATTAGCTTTATCACAACTTGCTCTCATAATACCACACCCTGGCGGACAAGTTTGGAAACATCTGTGTCTCAGACGTTCAAGAAGTTAACATAATTGTCTAGTGGCACCCCTTATTACAGTTATTAGTTCCGTTGGATGTACCTGATCACCTCCATCAGCCTTTGTGTGGTGGTGAAGAGCTCTGTAAGCGAGAAGTGTTGTGTCGCTAGTGATAAATTCGACTTGTGTGTCTGCCCCTCTGAATTGAGTGAAAATATAGAAAGAAAATAAAAATAACTAATTGCCCAGTGAAGTGTGGAACATACACAGAAAAAGAACCCCCAAAACGGGGTCTCCAAAACCCCAAAATCTATTGAGAAAATTTCCTTTGTGAATTGAACATTTTTGACAATTATCTCATTAAAATGGGACAACTCGTTCGAGAGGTATTCAACTGATTCAGCAGTCTCTGTTCTTTGGAAGCACACTGTACATGGCATCCAACATGACTATAACTTATGTATGTGTTGATATTATGCACACGTTGTTAGTAGAAACTTCCACGCAACAACGGTGTAACACATTTTAGGAATCGCGCAAATTTTTAATTAGTTTTTTCTTTCGCTCTCTTGTGACTCAGATATGACGTTTTCAAATTCTTTGTTCATGATGAAATAACACGATGTTCGTCTGATACGGTATGTAAATTATATCCGAGCAATAGGGACCATGGACTAGACTAGAGATAGAGACTAGTCATGGTGAATTCTTACCTATTTTAGTTGATGTTTCATCATCATGGTACTTCAAAGAGACACTCATGTGTCTAGTGTCGCTCTAAAGGTGTGTACACACATAGTCGACTGAAACCGTACACTTCCTCGTCAACATAAATAGATCAGTTGCGCTTACTTGGGTGATGTTTCAAAGTTATAGAGCAGGAAAAATGAGGACCAACGGAATTTTTCTTTTTCTTCTACGACTTCTAGATCCCGAGATAGATCGATTTAAAAAATACTGGTAAATCGTGAACTTTGTCGTCACGGCATACGCTCCCGTAGGCAATGACGTCATAATTCATGACTCCCGCCTTGTTTGTTTGTGCGCAAGCGTTTCTGCGCATTTTGATGTGAAATCTGACGTCACAACTCTTTGAACTTTTTCATTAGAACGGCAATTAAAAATTGAATTTTCGACCTTTTAAAGTACCTTTTTCGGAGTTTTGACCTCAGATTTGGATTTTTCACAACTTTTTACGTAGGAATCGACATTTTATTAAAAATATTTTACTTTAATTTTTCACAACTTTTTACGTAGGAATCAACCTTTTATTAATAATATTTTTCCCAATTGCAACTCCTCCATTCACCTCATCGATCGACCATCGATCCTCTGTGTGTACACAACTTCAAACAGTTTCTATCCACTCCTTCCTAACGTTCCATTCTCTCATTCTGATTGATTCGCAGGTCTTCACTCGCGTGGCGGCTGTGGTGAAGACAAGATGACGGCGGAGAACATGCCTGTAGCTCCCCCTAGCGGCGAAGTTACGCATCGCTCCTGTCGGAAGTTGCACGCCAGTCACGGCTATGATCCGGAGTACGCCAAGATGGAGGCCTGGCTGGACGAACATCCGGACTTTGTGTACGACTACTTCCTCAGGTAAGAAACTAACAAATTGCCAGCCTAGTTGGTTTGGTTGGTAGCCCGTCTGTCTGGTAAGCGCTAGGCCGCGAATCAGATTCCCACCAGGTACGAATTTTTTCCCGAACGGCTAATGTTCGTTGTCGGAACAGCTCCTTCTCTCCTATCCTGTCTTCCTTCTCTCTTCCATTTCTAGACGATAAAACCCTAGCATTCACAGTTCCCTCTTTCAAACCTCTTATAAAAAAACTATGAAATCCGGCTCTGGCCGTTCAAGCAACATCCCCAATATAGTGTACACGAAAAGCCCACCTTGGAGCTTAGGTAGAGGGGAAACAGCCCTTGAAGTTCGGTTAAGCTTATCCGTGACCTGAACGGATAGTGGGAAACGGGCTTTAGAGTCAAGAATTACGCGTTCAACAATTGAAGTCTTCATCATAACTTTGCTGCACCCTGTACCTCTGTCGTAATATCTTTTGCCGTTAAAATGTCAGACATAGCAAACATCCAATTGAAGTCTTCATCATAACTTTGCTGCACCCTGTACCTCTGTCGTAATATCTTTTGCCGTTAAAACGTCAGACATAGCAAACATCCACCAGGTTGTTAGGGAGACCTATAATTGCCTGTTTTCTGCTGTCAATTATCAGTTATCTCTTCCCAGTTTATCAAATAATTATTATGAACTTACAGCTCTAACGTACAATAGATGAGTACTACGCTACGCTGTGAATATTACTCCAGTAAGATTATTGGGTTGAGTATTCTCTTCAGTAAGTGTAATAACAGAGTTCAATAAAACTTGGTGGGGGAGGAAACCAATTCGGTCCCAAAACCTGTTTTCTGCTACCAATTGGGTCCTGGGATGAGAGGGTCTAAGTACCAATGAGTAAGATTATTGGGTTGAGTACTCTCTTCAGTAAGTGTAATAACAGAGTTCAATAGAACTTGGTGGGGGAGGAAACCAATTCGGTCCCAAAACCTGTTTTCTGCTACCAATTGGGTCCTGGGATGAGAGGGTCTAAGTACCAATTGGGTCCCACACTTAAATTGATAGGTAGGTACCTGATTTTTTTTCTTCTTTCTATCAAAACATCACAAGCACTATGTTCTTAGAGCTGAATCTTCTTAGTGATTTGTGTTTTTATAGGGTTAGGTTGAACACAAAAAGAAGCTTTCTTTTTCACTGTCATAGCCTCTGAATAAGTACCGAAAATTTTGGTAATTGTATTGAAAATCTTTTCACCCGATTCAATTAATCACGCCTACAGCCCGTTCTACAAATGGTGGGAAGATGATTAAGGTGTCTCCAGAAAGGTCTCGTCGAGGAGAAGTGCCTTTTCTTGGTTTCATCTTCTTAGCTCTAAAGGGAGACCCGCTAGGGAGGAAAAAGTGACTTTGAGGGGAAAAATTCTAAATTATCGCTCGAGTTGATTAATAAGGGAGTTTTGTGCTGCACCGAAATAACGGACGGAGTGTCCGAGCGGTAAGTCTATGAAAAATTGTTGAGCGGGTAGGGGGGGGGGTTCGAATCCCACGGTGATCACTTTTTTTGTACATAATTTTATCATTTAAAAATATTTTATGGATAGCCATAGTTACTTTTTTCATAATTTTATAGTTGAAAAAAAAAAATATAAACGAGACGGATTCCCCTCCGTGACCCGTGTTTATATTACCCTACTTCGTTCAATCTTGACCCCAAAACCAGCAAAATAGCGTACACGTGATGCGACACGATCTCTTTAATATACCACATGCGTACGACAACACACATTTCCGAGTATATTGAAACAGAGAGTCGAACTTCATACAAGATAACACATTATCTTTGCCAAAGTCCATCAAATGCAGACAATCCATTTTGGGAGTTATGTATGGTGAAACGGAAATTTCTGAAGGCCTCATTTCCTTGGGGGTTCTTTTTAAGATATAAATTCTTTGTTTCGTTATCACTCCCGAAACGTTTTGTTTGATGTTGTTGAAATTTGGTAAAGTGCTCATTTTATATTTTGGGTTTGATAGGGCCTTTTATAACCCTCGTAGGGCCTTGTTTTCTATGTGAGTTCTATATTTCATTGAACAACAACTAGTTACATAAGTTACATAAGACATGAGTAGTGAGTACAAGTGCATCAGTACACCCTAAACACATTTGTTGATAATGGTTTATTTGTGCCGTAAATTTCAGTCGTACGTGCCGTACGTATTTGATGTCACAATATTTTATCTTCTCAAATATTGATGTTAATCAATAGAACAATCTGCATTCTGCATATCACCTCGTCGTAAACACTAGAGGTGACAATTACTGTCGCCTCATTACATTCCGAAGCCATACCATTGTTCTAGCAAGCCACACACGTTCACACATATTTCCAGCAGACTGGCTGAAAATGTCTGAATGCTCTGGTCTCCACACAGGCTCGGATTTTTCCATGAGATACCTGATCAGATGTCCGGAATTCATGTTGGTGTTTTTCATCTGATTTAGTTTAGCTTTTAGTTTAAACAAATCAAGAGGCTTACTTAGCCTATGTATAATGACATTAATGACCGACAAAGATGCTTATGCGGATAAATTTCAGCTGACAACACAACACACTATCAGGCTTTCAGTAAGATCAGATTTTTCCTTCAGTTCATCAGATATCGAACCAAATTTTGATCGATCCCAGATCGTATGATCATGAACGATTGAAATGTGAGATTTTTTCTCACACACCATCAGTTTATCTCATCAGATCTTCTGATCAGACGGTATGACGAAATGTCTGAACGTGTATGGTGACCTTGTGTTTGTATGCAGTTGTGTGTGTTTTTTTTTTTTTTTTTTTATGCAGTCCTGTTGTTTCTGTGTGTATACAGCAGTTGTTTTTTGTATGTTTTGTTCCGTAATGTTGGTTTGTTTTTCCCATCTGCCGCCACACTCTTATTTACTATCGACTTTGTTGTTATTTGCTGTTCTCATTACGATTTTTTTTTTTAAGATGAGTGTTTCACCGCCGTTTTTATTTCTTAGCAATGAAACAACTGCTACATTAGACGCATGTGGTCTGTGTCGTAGCATGCCCATCCCGTAGTATGCCTCTCATCAGATGGGCGAGAAGAGACACAATACTTCCCATTTAGGTGCTGGCTCAACACGAGAACACCAGAAAGTAACCCGTTGAAATATTTGCAATCGAAAAACGAGTACAAACTTTTGTCGATGGTGGGATTCGAACCCGGGACCTTCTGCATGGCAAGCAAGCGCGCTACCACTGGACCAACCGTGCCCCCTAACCAATAGTATTGGTTGATGCTCAAAAGGGGCTTTTCGGGCCCAGGTAAAGAAGACTTTTGACTGCGCAAATGAGCAACTGTAGTACTTACGAGCTTCGAAGAAAAACAGCTTTCTAGTGACCCAAAAAACACAACTCCGACCCAAACTTGTGACTTTGCTGAAAAATGAAAAGCTCATCCCTAAAAGGAATTTAACTAAAAAGAAAATGAGATAGTGGAATGATAGACACTATGTTTTCACTTCACAAAAACCTTGAACGTGGACACTGAAGGGCTTGAGAAAAAAAAACGCTTGCTGATGCCTACCAAACCACAAAGTAGATGGAAACCTTGTTCATTTTGTACAACACACAAGACACGTTATTGTTTACAAGGAGTTATTATGTAATTGTTAAGGTTGTTTTTCTGAAGAAAGTTACATAAGACATGAGTAGTGAGTACAAGTGCATCAGTACACCCTAAACACATTTGTTGATAATGGTTTATTTGTGCCGTAAATTTCAGTCGTACGTGCCGTACGTATTTGATGTCACAATATTTTATCTTCTCAAATATTGATGTTAATCAATAGAACAATCTGCATTCTGCATATCACCTCGTCGTAAACACTAGAGGTGACACTTTTCACCCGATTCAATTAATCACGCCTACAGCCCGTTCTACAAATGGTGGGAAGATGATTAAGGTGTTTTGGAACTTTTACGATCATGGGACTGTTACGATCATGCGATGATGAGTTGTGTATTGAATTCACATGGAGTTACCTTAAGTCTGAATTCTGATATACCTACAGATAGTTACTTATCTTCTAACTTACCATGTTGCCACAATTTTTGACTTGACCGGCAGATGTGAATTCTTCTTCCTTGCCTTTTCCCGGGTGGACGTTTTTCGTTAGCCTCTCAATCAGCCCCAGGCTAGGGTGATTGCTTTGACTGTACTTGATTGGGGGTGTGACCAGAGTGACCACTAATACTATGAAGTATGAAATGACAGATGGAACCTAGGCTCGGACCTATCTCTCCTATGATATCAAATGCCAGGAGCACTATCAGAACCCCGTCAGAGCATTACATGAATGGAATGTCATGATATAACATGAATGAAATGTCATGACATATGTCAGAATTCCGCTAGGCTCGGGCCTATCTCTCCTATGATGTCAAATGCCAGCAGCACTATCAGAACCCCGTCAGAGCATTACATGAATGGAATGTCATGATATAACATGAATGAAATGTCATGACATATGTCAGAATTCCCCTCATCACGTTGAGCGCGGTAAACCCCCAGCTATGCAATGTCAGCATATGATCCTCACTCTTGTTATCAATGAAATGTAGATTAGCGTTCAGTTTCTATTCCTATCTGTGGTAGTTTTCGTGGAACGAGAAATGTTTTAAAGAGGGCGTTGGAAATATGTTTTCGTTTGGTCTTGAGCCATCTGGTCTACTCAGAAGTCAGAATAGATGGACGGACTGTGACGCGAAAGAATACAATGTTCTGGAAAGAAATTTGGGTAAAACACTAGATACCTACATATTATGTAACTGTAACTGCCAAAGTCTTATCGTTCCGAAAGAAAGGGAGAAAGCCAGCCGTTCCGAGAACGAACCTTTTGAGTTAAGGACCTGCCTTGGGCCGAAATCGAACCGCCTAGCGCTTACAAGGCAGACGCGCTACGCTCCAAGCTAACTAGGCTGACAAAATCTGATACATATCTATTTTCTAGTCCTGTACGTACTACATCATGAAGAATGACTATGTTACACAATAAAGGAACATTGATGTGTGCCTATACTTTGAGAACATTGATATATTCCTTTCCTGTACTTTCCTTTCCAAAATAATACAGTTCCGAGGGTTTGGGTGTTGGAAATATCCCACGTACCTCGCCCAGTGGATCTAAAACTTTCTCGCTTTGAGTTCATAGGTCGTCGCGACAAATTTCAAGATCAGAGCTCATTTGTGTGAGAAAATGTGAAAAAAATCCCCCAAAAAACAGTTTTTTTGGCTTTACGGTTCTCTGGACATAATTTGCACCACCACTTTCGTTTTCCTGGTAGAAAGACCTTTAATTTGATATATATGTAGGTCGACCAGGTTTGGATATGTCCTTCTATGGGGACATACAGACTGACAGAGTGACAGACAGACCGACCGACAGACAGACACCGAAGCGAATACAATAGTCCGTCCACTATACCTTTTATGATTAGTAATAATAAAGGAAGGACGGACTAAAAAGCCCACTCGGAGGTTTAGGTGTAGGGCAAACAGCCCCAAAAGATGGGTTAAGCTTTGTGAATCTAGTTTCGCGTTCCAAATGAACTAATCCCACCAGTTCTACGGGTTACGAGTTTATGGTTCAGTTTTTGTCTGATAATTACGAGCAAATTGGCAACAGGAAATAGACCTGATGAGGAGAGCATCTTGAGTGTTAGTCCACTTCCCTACTAATTAACGTTTGAATCTTGCTTTCATTTCATTGAGTAATTACTTTGGAACTTGAGACTGTTACTATCATTCGATGATGAGTTGTGTATTGAATTCACATGGAGTTACCTTAAGTCTGAATTCTGATATACCTACTTACAGATAGATACTTATCTTCTAACTTACCATGTTGCCACAACCTTTGACTTGACCGGCAGATGTGAATTCTTCTTCCTTGCCTTTTCTTGGTCTCCACACAGGCTCGGATTTTTCCATGAGATACCTGATCAGATGTCCGGAATTCATGTTGGTGTTTTTCATCTGATTTAGTTTAGCTTTTAGTTTAAACAAATCAAGAGGCTTACTTAGCCTATGTATAATGACATTAATGACCGACAAAGATGCTTATGCGGATAAATTTCAGCTGACAACACAACACACTATCAGGCTTTCAGTAAGATCAGATTTTTCCTTGGCTGCAGTGAGCACCAAAGTTGTGACATAATAACACAAAGAAATTGCATTTTTTACATAAAAATTACTAATTGGGAAGTTTTAGGTATGGTTTTGGGGGGGTCTACTCTCATAACTTTTTCGATATCCCTAACCGTTTTGTGAAAACCGCCGAAAAGCGGTTAATTCCGCCTCTGGGCGGCGCCCAGTGCAACTTTTGCCGATTTTCAGATTTTTCCTCCATACACAACAAGCAGGGTCCGTCCCTCCGGGAATTTTTTAGCCCGTAGTGATTAGAGAAAATCAGTACCTAATATGTATACCTACCGAATTTGTTTAATATTCAGTTTATTATTATTCTTGATTTGATTTTTTGATTTTACTTTCATGTAATGATTTAATCACTTTACTCACTCATCAAGACTTACCATCCTGCCAAATTTCAAGTTTCTAGGAATCTAGGACATCGGGAAGTGCCTCATAATTTTGATGAGTGAGTCAGTGAATCAGTGAGTCAGTGAATCAGTCAGTCGTAAAATATTTATTTATTTATTTATTTATTTAATATACCTTATTTATACTGTCGGCTAAGACTAAAATGTCCCATTATGCCAACAGTTTAAACAGGCCTCATTTATTTACATCAAACAAAGTACATACATAGGTTTAACAATGAAAAGGATGGAGAAAAATATAAATATAAAAAGGATATAATGGTGATAGCCGCCAAAGAGGTTGCCACTAAAGATGTTTGAGGTGAAGTTTGAGAGAGAGAGAGAGAGAGAGAGAGAGAGAGAGAGAGAGAGAGACACAATAAAGGAACATTGATGTGTGCCTGTAAGAATGACTATGTTACACAATAAAGGAACATTGATGTGTGCCTATACCTTGGGAACATTGGTATATTCCTTTCCTGTACTTTCCTTTCCAAAATAATACAGTTCCGAGGGTTTGGGTGTTGGAAATATCCCACGTACCTCGCCCAGTGGTTAGTGGTTACTTTCCACTCGAGACTCTATTTGCACAGATAAGTACCTCATAGGTAACTGGAATGAAAATCGTCTCGTGATATCATAGTGATAGTGTACTGTTTACATTGTTTTATTTGTCGCTCCACGAGACCAAGTACTTGTTACTGACGTGCACAGTTAGAAGTGCTTTACGTGGAGACGAGTCTTTAGGGCACTTGTTTCCAAACAAGTCCAAACAGTCCGTTATCTATTGTGGATAACAAGTAGTGGATCTATCAGATGAGTGGCAAACATTGAAGTAGATCGGATCAGCTGATCTGACGAGAAGAGTACACAGTAGTTCCCAACAGATCATTGAACCAACTTTGTCCGATTTTGGGATCTGGACGGATGGTTGTGTGACGACACACTGCCATTCCGGAGGTCATGCGCTACTTTGCGTTGAAAGTCCAGCGAAAAAAGAGGGACACAAAGGCTTGATATGACCCATAGCAGTTATAGAGCTGCCTCTCACATGGAAAAAAAATATGTCTTTCTTTTGAGTGCATGGATTAAAACAAAATGACAGGTCTATCCTGAGAATTTTACTAGGTGTCGAGTAACTTTAATTCTTCCAAGGGGTCTATTATTTACAATTTTCCCTGGATTATTAGACGAGGTATTTCCTACTTCGGAGTTTTGTCCTAGGATGTGGGAGTTTTCTATTACTCCGATTCAGATGTCTACACGCTGACGTCTGAATCTGAAATTGTCCATACCACTGATTGAGTTGCTAGGATTTGAAATGACGTGAACCGATACGGAACTTCCAGATTTACACACCATGTGCGTTAATCTCAACTGAGTATTATTGAAAATGGAATTAACAGAATTGGTTATTTGACGATTAAGTGGAATTGGTTGCCATAAGTTTTCGAAACGAGATAATTCGGACGTAGCGACGACCCTTGGGAACATTATGGGAAATAACATATGGAATACACATCGGTCGACATGCGCTACTTTGCGTTGAAAGTCCAGCGAAATAGAGGGACACAAAGCCTTGATATGACCCATAGCCGTTATAGAGCTGCCTCTCACATGGAAAAAATATGTCTTTCTTTAGAGTGCATGGATTAAAACATCAAAATGACAGGTCTATCCTGAGAATTTTACTAGGTGTCGAGTAACTTTAATTCTTTCAAGAGATCTATTATTTACAATTTTCCCTGGATTATTATAGACGAGGTATTTCCTACTTCGGAGTTTTGTCCTAGGGTGTGGGAGTTTTCTATTACTCCGTTTCAGATGTCTACACGCTGACGTCTGAATCTGAAATTGTCCATACCACTGATTGAGTTGCTAGGATTTGAAATGACGTGAACCGATACTTACTCCGTTTCAGATGTCTACACGCTGACGTCTGAATCTGAAATTGTCCATACCACTGAGCACTGATTGAGTTGCTAGGATTTGAAATGACGTGAACCGATACGGAACTTCCAGATTTACACACCATGTGCGTTAACTGAGTATTATTGAAAATGGAATCAGCAGAATTGGTTATTTGACGATTAAGTGGAATTGGTTGCGATAAGTTTTCGAAACGAGATATGGAACTTCCAGATTTACACACCATGTGAGTTAATCTCAACTGAGTATTATTGAAAATGGAATCAGCAGAATTGGTTATTTGACGATTAAGTGGAATTGGTTGCGATAAGTTTTCGAAACGAGATAATTCGGACGTAGCGACGACCCTTGGGAACATTATGGGAAATAACATATGGAATACACATCGGTCGACACCATCACTATCTGAAATATATTGATAACATTATTATCAGCAAAATGTCACAGTCTCTCTAAAATACACAACTGTGGAGTCTAAATACACAAAACTCAAGTCTGAGGATTTCAACCTCATGTTTACGTTTCATGTATTGCCACCTTTAAATTAAAACATGGTGTTGGGACTGTATTGGCGTATTTTCATGTAATGATGTTTAATTTGTTAAGGGGTCATCTGTTGTTGATTCACAATGGATGTCCCCAGGAACTTGATGTCTTGTTACCTTTTGTAGTGTGAAATTAAATAACTCTTCTTCTTCCTCTCTTTTCCCCGTGTTCAGACGGGGTCGGCGTTTTTCGTCAGCCTCTCAATCAGCCCTGGGGTGATTGCTTTGGCTGACAATGGTTTTGGTTACAAAAAATTTACGAGTGAGTCAACCTTTGCTTTGTCTTCAGCAAGGGATATTTCAGGCTGGTATCCTCCCTGTTCAAAGTCCCCCAGCCAGACTTGGATAAAACTCTCTGGACGCTCAGAAATAATGTCGATTTCACACTTCAAAAACACAATTCATTTGTTCTTGTGACAAATAACCGTTAAAATACCGAGCAGATTTGTGTACATTGGAAACTTGAAAATAGATTCCTGCTCATTACGCTGATCATACGAAACACATGGTAATGTGCATTTTTTGTGTTGAACCATCACACAACATCAAAGCATTACAAGTCATAAGTCAAAATAATGAACCATTACATCATTGCTTGTCCCATTAAAACATGGCGTTGGGACTGTATTGGCATATTTTCATGAAATGATGTTTAATTTGTTAAGGGGTCATCTGCTGTTGATTCACAATGGATGTCCCCAGGAACTTGATGTCTTGTTACCTTTTGTAGTGTGAAATTAAATAACTCGTTTTCTTCCTCCCCTTTTCCCGTGTTCAGACGGGGTCGGCGTTTTCCGTCAGCCTCTCAATCAGCCGTGGGGTGATTGCTTTGGCTGACAATGGTTTTGGTTACAAAAAATTTACGAGTGAGTCAACCTTTGCTTTGTCTTCAGCAAGGGATATTCGACATTCCAACCACCTTTCCAACCATTCATAGATTCGTATAAGCTTAACCCATCTTTTGGGGCTCTTTGCCCCTACACCTAAGTCTCAGGTTGGGCTTTTCGTGTATGGGATTAAGTAAAATGAATCCAATGACTAATTTCTTAGCAACTGTACTACCGGGAGTTGTTGAACATATCGCCTCAGATTGGGCTTTTCGTGTATGGGATTAAGTAAAATGAATCCAATGACTAATTTCTTAGCAACTGTACTACCGGGAGTTGTTGAACATATCGTTTACACGATGTCGCGTTTTGTGTTTCAGGAAAGCAACGAGGAGTGTGGTGGACGCCTGGCTGGTGTGTCATGCCACGGGGAGTAGTTCGTCGTGTGAACACGCCCTCCCCTCCCCCACCCTGGTGCAATGCCCTCCCTGTCCCACCTCCCGTACACCCTCAGGTAAATAATTGCACATACTTGGACCCAGCGTCTTCAACTCCAAGTACAGTACAATAGTACTACTGAATTCAGTACCTTCTGAAAAAACTCTGTACTTCTGTACTTTTAGGTCAAAGTTCAGTACTTTTTAAAAGCAATTCTGTAATTCGCCATAACTCCCGAACGACTGGTCCTGTTTTGATGAAAAGTAGACATTGACAACACCGGGAATTTTCTAATGATTTGGATTCAACCGGGCCCATGTTGACTCCTTAGTGGCCCTTTTTCTGTGTGTGCGTGTTCTACAGTTCATTGAACTCCTACTTTATACGTTGAACCCCTAAAAACTCTAGTTTAAACTTTGAACCCCTAGTTTATGTTTTCAACCTGTGTATTTCAGGAGCCACAACCCCTGTACGGAAAATCTCTGCGCACGAGTTCGAGCGAGGAGGTTTACTCAAACCCATAGTGAATACAATAGACGGTACGCCCACCTTCCTGAGTCCTGTTGCGCAGTGTAGCGACACCTCTGAAGCTGCGCATGCGCAGACAGCACATCCACACCATGCATATCAGTCAGCCAGCTCTGCGAGGCGCAGTAGAAATGAATTGAAGCATCTGGATGAGAAGGAGTTGATATTTGAATTGGTGAGTACACAAAGGTCCAAAGTGCCTAGTAGCTATAATAGATCAGTTGCGCTTACTTGGGTGATGCTTCAAAGTCATAGAGCAGGAAAAATGAGGACCAACGGAATTTTTCTCTTTCTTCTACAGTACTTCAGTACTTTTAGGTCAACATTCAGTACTTTTTAAAAGCAATTCTGTAATTCGCCATAACTCCTGAACGACTGGTCCTGTTTTGATGAAAAGTAGACATTGACAACACCGGGAATTTTCTCATGATTTGGATTCAACCGGGCCCATGGTGACACCTTAGTGGCCCTTTTTAGTCCGTCCTTCCTTTATTATTACTAATAATAAAAGGTATAGTGGACGGACTATTGTATTCTGTGTGTGTGTTCTACAGTTCATTGAACTCCTACTTTATACGTTGAACCCCTAGTTTATGTTTTCAACCTGTGTAATTTCAGGAGCCACAACCCCTGTACGGAAAATCTCTGCGCACGAGTTCGAGCGAGGAGGTTTACTCAAACCCATAGTGAATACAATAGGGGTGAGGAAGAGAGAGAGTAGGGATAACAGGATGAAGAGAGGTAGGGAGAGAGAGAGGGGAGAGAGGAAGGGTGAGGCTTAGAGACTAGAGAAGGAGGATGGATTATAATAATCTTGAGCTGATAATGCTTGAGCTCTCTACACTTCAAGCTAAGAGCTGCTGGCACTTCTCAACATTTGTGTAATTAATGTTTTTTCATTCAAACAGACACGAAGGAGGGCGAGAAATTTCGCTTGACAAACAGTCTGTTGCCAGAATGAAAGACATTCTGCCGTTATAGGAGTCCATAATGTCAACTACGATAAAGTACTTGTGTACTGTGTACTTACAACTACGAGAAAAGTATGCACGTACTATTTACGTAAAATGAAAGATTCTAAGTAAACTCTTTACAAATAAGATGACATCACCTCTCTGCAATCTCTTGTCTAATCTAATGTCTCCTCTTGTATCTGGAGATTTTCGAGTGACACTTATATGAAACTTGTTGCCGTCTTTTTCTACTTTCACCCAGCGTCCAAGTCAGCCACCTTGGAGCTGTCTAGGACGCGTCTCGGAAAGTGAAGTTCTTTTCCGGAGGTCTAACTTGATAGTATACCTGCTAAAGTCTTTAATGATGGATTCACCCTCCATTCGACAACAAGCTTTTTTACACATTTACCTCACTCGAGCTGAGCTGGACCGGGAAAAGTCAAAATAAGAAATGATAATTTTTACACATGACTAGTTGTGCGCCCCACAAACTTTCGAGCTGAGCTGGACCGGGAAAAGTCAAAATAAGAAATGATAATTTTTACACATGACTAGTTGTGCGCCCCACAAACTTATGAACTTTGACAAAAAGATGGGACCTAACATATGAATGAGGTACCAGGAGGGACACAGTTTGACAACTCCTGTTGATCTGTGGCCCGCTCCGTGCCGTTATCAGGATGAGAGCCTTTCCATGTCAGCCCTTGTCAATGTTTTCGGGAGTAAATATTTAAAGGACAAAAAGATGGGACCTAACATTAGAATGAGGTACCAGGAGGGACACAGTTTGACAACTCCTGTTGATCTGTGGCCCGCTCCGTGCCGGTATCAGGATGAGAGCCTTTCCATGTCAGCCCTTGTCAATGTTTTCGGGAGTAAATATTTAAATTAGAAAATGAGAAGTCTAGCTTTCTATGCCATACACACGGTGCTCTGATGTTCCCCTTTACTTAGCTGTTTCCTGATGTTTTCCTGGCTTTCTAATTAGCTCCTTTTGGGAAAGTCGCGCTAGCGCTAATAATATAATCTTTGTGAAATTCGATCTCCTTACATTTGGCGCAATAATGACAGCTTTCTACTTTCTCAATTTTCCTTTTTGAGCTGTCAGTGTTGTTTTTTTCTTCCGACTATCATAATACAGAATACTACAATACTTTTTCCTCTGTAGAGAACATTAGAGCGAGCTTTGAAAATAGGAGAGAAATATTTTAATTACAAAGCTCAAAGAGTAACTACTAGACTTTACTAGAGACTGTTTAACGTAGGGTAACAAGTTTAATAAGGTATACTCAGTGGCGTAGCGTCCATGTAGGGCGTGTATGGCGGCCATACACTCGAAATTTCACTCAAATACCCTTAAATATTGAATGAATTGAAACATCTGGATGAGAAGGAGTTGATATTTGAATTGGTGAGTACACAAAGGTCCAAAGTGCCTAGTAGCTATAATTGGGTGTAGTTGGCTGTTTCTAATTATTTTAATTAGACATTCCAAATCTTGATAGAAAATTTCAGACATATCAGTAACGTAGGTATATACTTTTCTGAGGGCACCTCCGCCAGGGGACCGTTGGATCAGTTATAGGTACTTCAAATTATAGGCATTTTGGGTCCCTGAATGTGTCCCTGCGGGGCCCCTATATGGGATATATGCCAGTGGTGAATTTATCCCACTCCTTTGATGTTGGGTGCAGTCTGTTAAATCCAGCAATTCTGTTAAAGCCAGCAATTCTGTTAAAGCCAGCAATTCTGTTAAATCCAGCAATTCTGTTTAATCCAGCAATTCTGTTAAATCCAGCAATTCTGTTTAATCCAGTTGGGTGGAAAAGGTCAACATTAATGCTCTTAATGACCTGAATCTTAAAGTCATGCTTCCGACTGGAAAAAAAATTCATTGCCGTTTTGGCACAATAAAATAAATCAAACGAAATAGCTTTTTTATTATTATTATTTATTTATTTATTTTTTGTACAATTTTTTATTTAATTACCGACAGGAAAATAGTAACACAAAGAAAGACATTTATTAATTATTAGAAAATGAGAAGTCTAGCTTTCTAATACACACGGTGCTCTGATGTTCCCCTTTACTTAGCTGTTTTCTGATGTTTTCCTGGCTTTCTAATTAGCTCCTTTTGGGAAAGTCGCGCTAGCGCTAATAAGATAATATTTGTGAAATTCGATCTCCTTACATTTGGCGCAATAATGATAGCTTTCTACTTTCTCAATTTTCCTTTTTGAGCTGTACAATACTTTTTCCTCTGTAGAGAACATTAGAGCGAGCTTTGAAAATTGGATAGAAATATTTTAATTACAAAGCTCAAAGAGTAACTACTAGACTTTACTAGAGACTGTTTAACGTAGGGTAACAAGTTTAATAAGGTATGCTATGTGTTGTGTGCTAGTATTTGATAGGTTCTTTGTTCTGTAGATGTGGATTCTGAAAATGTCAACATATGGTGTGGTTAATTTCACAGATACCGATCAACTCGTGTTTGTTTTCCAAATTCAAAGTTAGAGAATATTAAATGTGACCATCAAGTAGCTACTCCATTCTCCTCACGAGGCTGAGTGCACCTCGAACTCCAAGCACAGAGCCGAAAAAACTTCGTGCAAGCCTAGTGTGATACACACTCGGGCACGAAGATTACATTAAATTGTGCTTGTATTGATAGATGTAAAAGAAATAACTTATACTCTTTCTTTTACATCTATTTCTTTTACATCTATTGTTATGGAACTTCACAAAGTTACTGAGTCTTCCATCAAGATATGTACTTGTATTGCTTTTGAACTTTATTAAAACACTGAAATACCAGAGTGTATTTTATTTGTAGTGCTATATTGTGATTTCTGCTTAAATTCCGACTTGCTCCCAATAACTCCCAATACACACACTCACTCACTCCGATGGCATATTAGGGATATGTGAATCCCGTGCCGACCAGACTGCTTGCCTCCAAAGAACTCTATGTTGTGCCTACTCCTCCCAGTCGTTCAGCCCCCATCTGTTGCATAGTCTCTTCATCTCGTTGATCCAGCAGCTACGTGGTCTCCCTGGTAAACGTTTGCCTTGA
The DNA here is from genome assembly GCF_000475195.1 of Diaphorina citri. NCBI lineage: Eukaryota > Metazoa > Arthropoda > Insecta > Hemiptera > Psyllidae > Diaphorina > Diaphorina citri. Next base: position 52,724 of record NW_007378191.1, read on the forward strand.
TGTGGTGTGTTGGTGAAGATCTTCCACACGGCTCTGTTCTTGTCTATTCTCATCAGGTGACCAAGCCACCGTAGTCTGTTAGCGTTCATGGTGGCTACTACATTTGGTTGTTTGGACAGGGCGTGGATGTCACTGTTATGTCTCCTCTTCCATGACTGGGTTTGATGGTCGAAGTAGGGGCCAAGTTTAGGAATTGCACACAATGTACGTACCTACATACATTTGTACTATAAGTCTTGGAGAGGTTCTAATAACTTCTAAACTACAGCTGATATTGCTGTAGTTCCTCTACTAGTGGATAGAGAGCGTTTCAGACTGTGGCTTAGTCCCAAAACCTGAAAAAATCGTATTTTGTGGGTTAGTCCGTTCTTCCTCTTGGCCCTTCAATTATAGTAGTAGGGTTACTGCTAAAGCAACTCCTCTTTGAGCAGCATACACATAAGCACTAATATTTTTATTCATTTTTATTTTTTTATCTAATAATATCCCTGTTCCTATGAAATCAATTAATCACAAGTGAGTGAAATTTGTCAGCGAAAATAAAATGTGTTCCAACCGTGCTTTCAGCAGGAGCACTTGACTCTAAACACAACAAGTAGATGAGGAAGAGAGAGAGAGAGATAGGAAGGGAGAGAGATAGGAAGGGAGAGAGAGAGAAAGAGAGAGAGAGAGAAAGAGAGAGAGAGAGAGAGAGAGAGAGAGAGAGAGAGAGGGAGAGAAAGAGAGAGAAGGAGAGAAAGAGAGAGGGAGAGAAAGAGAGAGAGGGAGAGAGAGAAAGAGAGAGAAAGAGAGAGAGGATTATATAGGAAGAGAGAAAGAGGGAGAGGAGGAGCTGAAGGAGGAAGGGATAACAGGAGGGGTAGAGGAGAGAGAGAGAGGGGGGGGAGGGAGAAGCGGAGAAAGGGTGAGGAAGAGAGAGAGTAGGGATAACAGGATGAAGAGAGGTAGGGAGAGAGAGAGGGGAGAGAGGAAGGGTGAGGCTTAGAGACTAGAGAAGGAGGATGGATTATATTAATCTTGAGCTGATAATGCTTGAGCTCTCTACACTTGAAGCTAAGAGCTGCTGGCACTTCTCAACATTTGTGTAATTAATGTTTTTTCATTCAAACAGACACGAAGGAGGGCGAGAAATTTCGCTTGACAAACAGTCTGTTGCCAGAATGAAAGACATTCTGCCGTTATAGGAGTCCATAATGTCAACTACGATAAAGTACTTGTGTACTGTGTACTTACAACTACGAGAAAAGTATGCACGTACTATTTACGTAAAATGAAAGATTCTAAGTAAACTCTTTACAAATAAGATGACATCACCTCTCTGCAATCTCTTGTCTAATCTAATGTCTCCTCTTGTATCTGGAGATTTTCGAGTGACACTTATATGAAACTTGTTGCCGTCTTTTTCTACTTTCACCCAGCGTCCAAGTCAGCCACCTTGGAGCTGTCTAGGACGCGTCTCGGAAAGTGAAGTTCTTTTCCGGAGGTCTAACTTGATAGTATACCTGCTAAAGTCTTTAATGATGGATTCACCCTCCATTCGACAACAAGCTTTTTTACACATTTACCTCACTCGAGCTGAGCTGGACCGGGAAAAGTCAAAATAAGAAATGATAATTTTTACACATGACTAGTTGTGCGCCCCACAAACTTATGAACTTGGACAAAAAGATGGGACCTAACATTAGAATGAGGTACCAGGAGGGACACAGTTTGACAACTCCTGTTGATCTGTGGCCCGCTCCGTGCCGGTATCAGGATGAGAGCCTTTCCATGTCAGCCCTTGTCAATGTTTTCGGGAGTAAATATTTAAATTAGAAAATGAGAAGTCTAGCTTTCTATGCCATACACACGGTGCTCTGATGTTCCCCTTTACTTAGCTGTTTCCTGATGTTTTCCTGGCTTTCTAATTAGCTCCTTTTGGGAAAGTCGCGCTAGCGCTAATAATATAATCTTTGTGAAATTCGATCTCCTTACATTTGGCGCAATAATGACAGCTTTCTACTTTCTCAATTTTCCTTTTTGAGCTGTCAGTGTTGTTTTTTTCTTCCGACTATCATAATACAGAATACTACAATACTTTTTCCTCTGTAGAGAACATTAGAGCGAGCTTTGAAAATAGGAGAGAAATATTTTAATTACAAAGCTCAAAGAGTAACTACTAGACTTTACTAGAGAAGTAGAGACTGTTTAACGTAGGGTAACAAGTTTAATAAGGTATACGTATACTGTAGTCCAAATTATTTGAGACTTGTAAGAAAATGAAACGCTATACCCCTATCCTTTGTACTTCTTACTTCATTGTTGGAATTCTCCAAAGAAACATATTTTTTACTTATCCGAGTACCTACGTAGAGTATTTAGGTTAGCTATGTGTACGTACATTGTAAATATGTGTTGATGGAATGATATAATTGACATGACATATGTATTACGTCATGGCGATGACATTGTTCAAATTATGATGAAATAAAAACAAACTGGGAAAACACAATTGGAGTTTTTTGTGGAAAAAAAAACATTGGAAAATCCTAAGAATTGAAACATTTGTTTAACGGCTCTTTGTTTTTCCTTTTTTCACCTGAAGAACTCTTACCATTACCATTTAGCACCTATTGCTAATGAATAAAAGCGTCCACAACGGAGCACCAAGCATAGCTCCGACCATAGTACCGACCCTCGTAGAAAATTAACAAATGGAGCAGTTGCAATTGGGAAAATATTATTAAAAAAAAGGTCGATTCCTACGTAAAAAGTTGTGAAAAATTCGAATCTGAGGTCAAAACTCCGAAAAAGTAACTTTAAAAGGTCGAAAATTAAATTTTTAATTGCCGTTCTAATGACAAAGTTCAAAGAGTTGTGACGTCAGACTTCACGTCAAAATGCGCAGAAACGCTTGCGCACAAACAAACGAAGCGGGAGTCATGAATTAGGACGTCATCGCCTACGGGAGCGTATGCCGTGACGTCAAACTTCACGATTTACCGGTATTTTTTAAATCGATTTATCTCGGGATCTAGAAGTCGTAGAAGAAAAAGAAAAATTCCGTTGGTCCTCATTTTTCCTGCTCTATGACTTTGAAACATCACCCAAGTAAGCGCAACTGATCTATTCCCCCTTTTCCTTCATATATATTTATAACCTTTTTTTCCTCCTCACTTTTTTTCCTATATTCTGTGATGCCTTCTATCAGTTCTCTGATTACGCCTCTCTTTCTTTTTCCCTCCTACCTCGTTCTCTCTCTATCCCTACTTTTCGCTCTCCTCTCCCGTTTCTTTCTCCTCCTTCCTTTCTCATTCTCTTCCAATCGAATGATGGAAGGGGAAAGGATCATCATTCAGGATTGAATACAGCAGGATAGTCGTGATAATATTAATATGGTACGCAGCAATTTCTCTCTCGCCTTCAGCTAAAAACCTTTTTTCGGTAGTGGTATGAGGGTATCTGTATATTAGAGACGAGGAAAAAGGGGGAGACTGAGAAAATATGATAATGAAAGGAGAAAGAGGGGAAATTAGATGATGTTGGGAGCTGGGGGAGGGATGCTTATCCTCCAATACTCCATTTAATATTTGTTTTATAGTATGTGCATTGTGCACAATAGATATCTATAGGACTATTATATAGCCTATAGCCATAAGATGTCTTGAGAATAGCGCTATGCTATTGTCCTGAAGACATACGTAGTGCTAGTGAACTTAGGAAGTCCTGTTTGATGACTATATGTATAACTAACAGAACTGAACTTCCGTTTGTAGCATCAGTGTCATCAAACCAACACTCGATAGTCGAGAGTCGAGACTGCTAAACTTCCCTCCTTGTGAAATCCAATGGTTCTATTTCTTCAAATAACTCAAGGTAAAGTTACAACCATACCTTGTCATTTTACCATGGTATTTGCAAAATTATCCTTTTTTGCATTTCATACTTTCAACCCCCATAATACAGAGCTTTTTGCTTTTCTTCGCCACTTTGTCATCTGCCATTGCGTGTGTTTCATCATTTCGTGATGTGTCTTCCAACATGCTCATTGTTCAAGCTCATTTCTCGGTAATATATCCTCCGAGGGAGCCAAGGGAACACCCCCTCCGTTACCTTTCTTCTACCGCTGTTGCTGTAATTGCAATCTTAACAATTGCTCCCAAAAACGGAACGGAGGGAAGGGGCGGTAGATTTTCTTCATCCTCTCTCGGAATCTTTATTTCATTTCCTTCCATTCTCTCCTGCATGCTCCTTCTCGTGATAAAATGTAATTTTATATTTGTGTGTGTCTTCAGGGATTTTT
>NW_007378191.1:57313-144377 GCF_000475195.1 Diaphorina citri
CCCCCTCTGTCCTTCCCCTCTTTCATTAACTTGTCACGTACCAAAAAAAAACACAAGTTTACTTTAAGACAGTTTTTTTTTTTTTTTTTTTTTTTTTTTTTTTTGTTTGTTCTCTCTCTCTCTCTCTCTCTCTCTCTCTCTCTCTCTCTCTCTCTCTTTTCTCTCTCTCTCCCCCTCTTCTCCTCTCCCATTTCATACAATATTCTCAGTGCACTCAATACAGTATGCAATATGTTTCATATTTTGTTGGCTTGGCGTCAAAATTCACTTTCCGTCTATGGCAGATCTATCCGGTAAAACACAAACATATTATGTACCTACATACTTCCAATACATATTTTCATTTTAGGATTTTTCAGCAAAATGCATGGATCTTCAAGAAAATATCTTACATTCAAGCAGATGTGTAGAATTTATAAGGCGACATAGGTCTGATTGAGACATAGGTATTGCACATGTACACATGCCTCATGCTTCATTTCATCAAATTCTAATCAACTGTTTAAGAGTTATGGAAGTGCTTGAAAATCTGGAGAAGATCATCCACATACTTGAAGCTTAAAGCTCGAAAGGAATAAGATAGATCTATCGGTAAAACACAAACATATTATGTACCTACTTCCAATACATATTTTCATTTTAGGATTTTTCAGCAAAATGCATGGATCTTCAAGAAAACATCTTACTATCTTACATTCAAGCAGATGTGTAGAATTTATAAGGCGACATAGGTCTGATTGAGTCCTTAATGTATTGCACATGTACAATTGTACACATGCTTCATTTCATCAAATTCGAATCAACTGTTTAAGAGTTATGGAAGTGCTTGAAAATCTGGAGAAGATCATCCACATACTTGAAGCTTAAAGCTCGAAAGGAATAAGAAGCAATTGTCATATGAAGAAAGAAGATCTATGAAAGAATTAATTGCCAATGACCTGAGCTGTTCCCTCCTCAGTCGACACAAACTTGAGCTATTCTGCTAAAGTTTTAGACGAGGAGGGTTCAGCTCAAAGTTTATTGAGCTCGAGATTGAACATTGTTCTGAAGAATAAAATGAAAAAAAAAAAAAATCCTACTCTACCTTCAGGGTTTTCTGGTAAATATACAAATAAACATCCTAAAATCGCTGATAGCGAAATCAGTCCGATGTAAACCAAGTACTCCTACATACTAGAAGCAAATTTAAATAAATGTAGATTAGCGTTCTGTTTCTATTCCTATCTGTGGTAGTTTTCGTGGAACGAGAAATGTTTTAAAGAGGGCGTTGGGAATATGTTTTCGTTTGGTCTTGAGCCATCTGGTCTACTCAGAAGTCAGAATAGATGGACGGACTGTGACGCGAAAGAATACAATGTTCTGGAAGGAAATTTGGGTAAAACACTAGATACCTACATATTATGTAACTGTAACTGCCAAAGTCTTATCGTTCGGAAAGAAAGGGAGAAAGCCAGCCGTTCCGAGAACGAACCTTTTGAGTTAAGGACCTGCCTTGGGCCGAAATCGATCCGCCTAGCGCTTACAAGGCAGACGCGCTACGCTCCAACCTAACTAGGCCGACAAAATCTGACACATATCTATTTTCTAGTCCTGTACGTACTACATCATGAAGAATGACTATGTTACACAATAAAGGAACATTGATGTGTGCCTGTAAGAATGACTATGTTACACAATAAAGGAACATTGATGTGTGCCTGTGCCTATACCTTGGGAACATTGGTATATTCCTTTCCTGTACTTTCCTTTCCAAAATAATACAGTTCCGAGGGTTTGGGTGTTGGAAATATCCCACGTACCTCGCCCAGTGGTTAGTGGTTACTTTCCACTCGAGACTCTATTTGCACAGATAAGTACCTCATAGGTAACTGGAATGAAAATCGTCTCGTGATATCATAGTGATAGTGTACTGTTTACATTGTTTTATTTGTCGCTCCACGAGACCAAGTACTTGTTACTGACGTGCACAGTTAGAAGTGCTTTACGTGGAGACGAGTCTTTAGGGCACTTGTTTCCAAACAAGTCCAAACAGTCCGTTATCTATTGTGGATAACAAGTAGTGGATCTATCAGATGAGTGGCAAACATTGAAGTAGATCGGATCAGCTGATCTGACGAGAAGAGTACACAGTAGTTCCCAACAGATCATTGAACCAACTTTGTCCGATTTTGGGATCTGGACGGATGGTTGTGTGACGACACACTGCCATTCCGGAGGTCATGCGCTACTTTGCGTTGAAAGTCCAGCGAAATAATATACCACATGCGTACGACAACACACATTTCCGAGTATATTGAAACAGAGAGTCGAACTTCATACAAGATAACACATTATCTTCCATCATGTCGATAGGAAACACTTTGCCATTTGTTCTTGTGACAAATAACCGTTAAAATACCGAGCAGATTTGTGTACATTGGAAACTTGAAAATAGATTCCTGCTCATTACGCTGATCATACGAAACACATGGTAATGTGCATTTTTTGTGTTGAACCATCACACAACATCAAAGCATTACAAGTCATAAGTCAAAATAATGAACCATTACATCATTGCTTGTCCTTTTAAATCCTAATGCTCCATTGATCGTTATGAGCAGCGAATCAACTACTCATGTCCTCACGAGACTGAAATTCAGGCGAAAAGCCGAAAAACTTCTGTCACGCGGAGAATTGAACCCGGGACTTTCCGACAGAGAAGTGCTGAAACAAGAGGAAATATTATGTAATGTGCAATCAAGTGGAAAAGCACTCAAGCACTCATGTCCTCACGAGAAATTCAGGCAAAAAGCCGAAAAACTTTTATCACGCGGAGAATTGAACCCGGGACTTTCCGACAGAGAAGTGCTGAAACAAGAGGAAATATTATGTAATGTGCAATCAAGTGGAAAAGAGATTCCTACTGCTGAGGTATTCCATCCTTTTAGATTTGCTGGTAAACTTGGTTGATTTTCTAGAAATTTAATATGTACATTGTACTCGTATCTTGTATACCTTAACCTTAATACCATATTTATACTGTCGATGTCGGCTTAGAAAAATCCCATTATGTTAATCAATCATTCAGGTGAACTATTGGTCTGTTTTCGGAACCCAACACCCAAGGTATGACTTGGGGAAAATCCACACACTCTTTTCCAAATACACCTTAAGACAACGCCCAACAGATTGCCGTTAGACCAGCCAGTTTATGGACTTCTAGGCGCTCTCATGGGGGAAAACCCACCATATGATAGTCCAGTATGTTGTTTGATTGATTACCTTATTAGTCATTAGTGATCTTAACTCATGGTCTAATTAAGGTTGTAGTTGTTGTGTATGGCTTCTATTTCATTCATCCATTAGCTGTGAGAGGCTGTGAGGTGTAAGGAGTTAAGAGTAAGGTGTTACGTTGATTATACTAAGATTTCTGAGTGGCGCCATTACCAGTGTAATAGGATTATTGAAATATGAAAATTGATTGCAAATGAGGCACTTAATAGTGCTGTGATATCTACAAAAGTTGTGAAGACAATCTTGACCCCAAAACCAGCAAAATAGCGTACACGTGATGCGACACGATCTGTTTAATATACCACATGCGTACGACAACACACATTGAAACAGAGAGTCGAACTTCATACAAGATAACACATTATCTTCCATCATGTCGATAGGAAACATTTTGCGATTTGTTCTTGTGACAAATAACCGTAAAATACCGAGCAGATTTGGGTACATTGGAAACTTGAAAATAGATTCCTGCTCATTACGCTGATCATACGAAACACATGGTAATGTGCATTTTTTGTGGTTGAACCATAAACACAATTACATGTGTGTAAATCTTGTGTGGTTCTGCGATTGCTGCGGCATGTACTAAAGTTTCTGAATGTGACAATACAAGAATTATTTGCATTTTACATAACACCATTGTTGGAGCTTTGGTTCCTGATAGATGGCTGGCTCATCCCATGAGTTACGGCTTTGGAATAACATTATTGTCTACTTGCATAGAGGATAGAGGCTTCTGAATATTGATGGTCAGGGAAAATCAGTATTTTATATCCATTTGTTTTGAAAATAATAAATTAGCATACAAGTACTTCGCAGCTTGTAGATAGGGTGACTCTGAAAGCTTAATGCAGGCCAGATTGCAATGATTTGGCAAAAACATGACCATACAGGATGTAACACTAGAGGTTCAGTAAACTGTAGACCTCATTCAGCCCTCTCAAAAAAGGCCTCATAAAGACTTCATCAAGTCCAACATCTAAGAAGCAAAATGTCCTTTAGACGGAATGCACACTGGAGAAACGCGTTCTATGAAAAGCGATTCTCCAGTATGTATTCCGCCTTGGGTTTCGCCAAAGTCCATCAAATGCGGAGAATCCGTTTTGGGAGTTATGTATGGTGAAACGGAAATTTCTGAAGGCCTCATTTCCTTGGGGGTTCTTTTTAAGATATAAATTCTTTGTTTCGTTATCACTCCCGAAACGTTTTGTTTGATGTTGTTGAAATTTGGTAAAGTGCTCATTTTATATTTTGGGTTTGATAGGGCCTTTTATAACCCTCGTAGGGCCTTGTTTTCTATGTGAGTTCTATATTTCATTGAACAACAACTAGTTACATAAGTTACATAAGACATGAGTAGTGAGTACAAGTGCATCAGTACACCCTAAACACATTTGTTGATAATGGTTTATTTGTGCCGTAAATTTCATCTAGTTACATAAGACATGAGTAGTGAGTACAAGTGCATCACTACACCCTAAACACATTTGTTGATAATGGTTTATTTGTGCCGTAAATTTCAGTCGTACGTGCCGTCCGTATTTGATGTCGCAATATTTTATCTTCTCAAATATTGATGTTAATCAATAGAACAATCTGCATTCTGCATATCACCTCGTCGTAAATGCCTATGAGATAAACCAATGGAAATAGTGCAGTCCTAAGCATACTGGTACAGTCAGGTCAGAAGAGGTCAAACCCATTCATAGAGACCCACTTGTTGCATAATGCGATGCTGTATGAGATATATGGGGAAAGTTTAGATTTCTGCATATCACTATGAAAGTTATGCATTTGCGTAAAAAAAAGTTGACTGGAACGTCGCATATCGTGTAAAATGTTTGCCCAAAAAGTAAAAGAAGAAAAAAAAATCTAATCAAATCATTAATAATTATTTTGCTAAAGCAGAGCCTATTTTACAACTTTAGTCTACAATATCACCTACCTCGGTGGTGTAGTGGTCAAGGCGCTCGCCTGGTAAACAGGAGGGCGTGGGTTCAATCCCAGCCGAGGTATGGAATTTAATTTTTTCGGAGTTTTGACCTCAGATTTGGATTTTCCCAACTTTTTACTTAGGAATCGACCATTTATAATAAATTTTTACCCATTTGCAACTGCGCCATTAGCAGTTAATTAGTAGGTAGGTAAAACAAGGGTAGTTTTCTGGACTAATTTCCTATCGACCCAGTACAATAATATCCTTGGTTATTAGCTGATGGTAGCTAGCTCCCATCAGCTATATTAATATTCTTCGCCTATGCAGATGGCGCTCTCCCCTCCTCCTCCTTCTCTTTCTCCTCCTTCTCTTCCTCCTTCTCTTCCTCCTCCTTCTTCCTATTATTTCCCCTCCTTTCCCTCCCAACATCAAGATATTATTAATGATGGTGTAGGAATTGCCACTTTCCATAGGTTATAGGGTGTACCTCAAATAGTTCATTTGATGGAAACATTGTAACAGGGCCGAAAAATCTGCCATGATCACCGTATAGATCAAAGATGACAGACCAAAGATTGGACCACAAGATGGAAATAGAAAGGTCGGAGTTCGTAACTCGGGCCATACAAATCGGTAAATGGGATCAACAGATTGATCTTAATAATATTAGAGGTTTTATATCACTGTAGGTACCACCTACCTCGGTGGTGTAGTGGTCAAGGCGCTCGCCTGGTAAACAGGAGGGCGTGGGTTCAATCCCAGCCGAGGTATGGAATATCCTCAATATAATTTGAGAATTTGACCACAATAATAGTAGTAGCCTACTGCTGGAGTAAAGGGACTTTTCAGTCCTATGCGAGTTTGTGGTACTAAGTTCTGAGGTTCTCAGAACTTAGTACCGAGTTTACAGAAACTAATGAAACAAGAAATCAATAAAAAATAATCCTTGAAATCTACAGTGCATGCAAACTATTTTTAGTCAAATTATCAGTCCAAATTATTTTTAACTGCTAAGGTCTTAACTCTTAACGTCCCGAAAGCAAAGAGTCTTAACGTCCCGAAAGCAAAGAGAGAAGGAAGACAGGATTAGGAGAAAGCCAGCAATCCGGCCCGGGCGGGAATCTAACCAGCGGCCTTGTGCTTATAAGACAGACACGCCACCCTCCAAGCTAACTAGGCTGGAAATGATGAGTTTGAATGATTGCAAATTTCAATCTCAGGATTTCAGGTCCCGATAAAACCCTACTAGAAGAACAAATTTCAAGTCACCCTGTATTGCACCTAGAGTAAATGAGATAAAAGCTTTTCTGAAATAAACAACTTTCTAATGTAGAGAGGGCTAGGTTAGGTAGCTTACAAAAAAGGTTTTCTAAAAACGAGGATTCTGCTAAAGCAGAGATAAGGCAGCAAAGATTACTGTCACAGAGGAACTTACTGATGCTGCTCTATATTTAAGGTTAGATAGCAGATTAGCAGAAAGCATACAAAATCCTCAAAAGGCTGAGCGAGCTATGTGTTGCATCTAAATTGTGAGTGATTTTGAATCGTGCTACTGTTTTTCCCGGTCCTGTGCAATTGCTTGCTGCTGACTTTGACCGGCCCCATTCAGGGTGAGGTTTACTACTTTTACGAGTATGTGAGTAGGTGGTTAGCTCTTGTTACCGACTGAAGAATGAACTAATTAAGAAGATGAAGAAAATTTAAGAAGAAAAATAATTAAGAAGAATTCCCTAAAAGTACTCTAGTACTTAAAGGGATTTATTCCAAAAGAACATTTTATTGTTAATGTGACATAAAATAAACTTCAATATTAATATTATTATTACTGGAGGGTAAAAGCCCCCTCACTAAGGTCCTTAGCCGTTATACCTACAGTGATGTGAAACCTCTAATATTATTAAGATCAATCTGTTGATGTAAAACCTCTAATATTATTAAGATCAATCTGTTGATGTAAAACCTCTAATATTATTAAGATCAATCTGTTGATCCCATTTACCGATTTGTATGGCCCGAGTTACGAACTCCGACCGACCACTACAGCACCTGCCTCGGTGGTGTAGTGGTCAAGGCGCTCGCCTGGTAAACAGGAGGGCGTGGGTTCAATCCCAGCCGAGGTATGAAATTTTTTCCCTCACTCTCTCTCTCTCTCTCTCTTCTCTTCTCTTTTTCTTCAAAACTTGGATTGAGGAAGTAGGTATCATAATTATCTATCTAATAAATTAGAAAAATAATGATTTCTTCTTGGTAGATATTAATTAGTGATTAGTGGTAAATTTAAAATATTTAAATCCTTTAGGAGCTTACCTGTTCCACCCATAAATTCGTTGTCATAATTTGGTTTTTGAGGTTCTGAAATCAGAATAAAACAAAATGAAAATTGAGAATAAATTTAATAACAAAGAACTCCATCTAATTAAGAAAGCGAAAAAAATGAGCTTACAAGATATGCCAACAATGTCAACTTGATTTTTTGTTAAGCAGGTACTAGACCGCTAGACAAGAAGGCACTAAAAGGTACCTAGTATATTAGACAGATAAAAGGAGCCTCTTCACAAGGGTCACTCCAGAATACCTTCTTCAGATAAAAGCCAAACATCAAATAAAACACTAGAAAACGAAAAGACTAGCTTAGCTGTTCATTCTTGCAGACAACGATATGAAATGAAACAGACTAAATAGAGCACGAGACAAAAGATGAAATAGGGTATGAAATATGAAACGGAGTGCCGGGAAAACTAACAAGAAGCAATTAGTTCAGAGAATAACAATGAAACTTAAACTAAAGTGGAGGTAAAACTAAAAACAAACAAACATGACGGTGGAATTGTTAAACAAGAAATGGGAAAGGAGAAAAAGAAAGAACAAATGAGAAAAAAAAAGAGTGAAATAATTGAAGAAGAAGGAGGAGAAGATGAGGAGGAGGAGAAGAAGAAGGAGAAGAAGAGGAGGAGGAAGAGAAGAAGAAGAAAAAGAAGGAGAAGAGGAGGAGGAGGAAGAGAAGAAGAAGAATGAAGAAGAGAAAGGACACGACACGAGAAGAAAGAACGATAAGGAAATGAAGGAGAAATCTAAATGAAGATAGTGGGAGATAGGAAAGAAGGAAGAAGGAAAATGGAAAGGAAAGAAGAGGTATCTAAAGAAAGAAACGTAACAGAATCACGTAAACATAAATAATTATAAACAAAATGTTACGAACAACATGTCTACAGGCTACAGGATGGCACTAAAATATCTTAAACCAGTTGTGTAATAAAGGGTGTCCCAAATCCCAATAAGAACGCAAGATTTGATTGTTAAATTAAACATGGTTCTCCGTGGAAGAAAATGGATTTCTTAAATGATTAAGTAAACATTCTGAAATTTTTTATGGAACAATAATCATATAAATAACCTCCTTGACTTTGATGGTACATTCGTTCTCTTTTGACAAAATTTTCGATGACAAATTCGAGGAAATCAGGCTGTATCTCGTTGATGAAACTTTCAATTTCAACTTTTAAATGCTTCAAAGCTTGTGGGTTTGTTGGTGTATACATGTGACTTTAGATACCCTCACAGAAAGAAGTCTAGGGAGGTAAAATTATATGATCATGGAGGCCATATATTATCTCCTCAGCAAAACTGAAAATGACACGATTTCGACTAGGAAAATTCTCGCGCAAAAGTGATATTGTGTCGATTTTATTATGCTAACGCGTTGTAGAACAATTTAGGACTCCATGATGAATAAATTTGATATGTTTACATTGTTTACAATCCATATGTCAAAGATTGGGTAAGATAAAACAACGCATAAAAAAGTTATGACCCTTTCAAATCTTGCGTTCTTATTGGGACACCCTTTAGAAAAAGTAACTTTCATGCTAATGTTTTGATAAACACAAAAAAAAATCTAGTACCCTTCCTTGAGAATAAGCAGATGAATATCATTCATTTTGTATCGCTTTCTGATCCAACTTTACCCGTTCAACGAATCACAGAACATAGGAGGTTAGGCTTCAATATTGGCTTTTTCGGGGGAATTGAAAGAAAATGTATTCGGTGAAATGTCATGCAATTGACGTTAATTTATTTCACAGTTTTCAGACGCACAAACAGGGCATTGTAGAAACAGCAATATTTGTTGATAGTTCCCTTGTGTAAACCTTAGAGAACAAAAAGAGCTCTTCACTGTGTTCTGAAAAGCCTTTCAGTTCTGAGTTAGATTATAAGAAAAAGGGTTCGTATAAAAGAATATCGACTTTCTTTTAGTTGGGTACCTTGGTAAGCAGATAATTTTTGATAGTTATATCCTTCTATCACTCTTCTTTAGCTTACCTTAGATTCTTAGTCCTCTTTAGTGAGTAGAGACAAACAACTTGAAAGTCTGACAAATTTGACTTACATAGGTTCAGGTACCAGGTTTCTCTAGTAAAATTAACTTTTCTGGGTTGGTATGAACTGTGGATAACATGGAAACCAAATTTTCTTTTCGGTGCGTTTAGCGTGTTATGAAATTGTAGGTAAGTGCAGGAAATGATTGATTTTTAGTAACAAATCGTTTACTGTATATTTTTCTTAAAATTCATGCGATAGATTCCCGCCATCAAGTGTGGTTTGGTGATGGACTTTGTAGAGCGATTTTCTCGTGCCGAAAAAATATGCCTGTGGGATTTTCGATATTCCATTTTAATATTAGTTGAATTCTATTTTTACAGGATAGCTAGAACGTTCTGTTTTAGCAACCGAGGTCATGGATTATACTTGTGTTCTCCCAGTGAGGTTCAGAAGTTTACCGTGTCAGCAGAATTTAGGTAAGAACTCAGGGGACGGATATTTCCACCCATTTCCCGATTTCGAAAATTCGAACCGATTGCAATACTTTCAATAGAAAGTAAAAAGAAATTCATTTTCTCATTTTATGACTTGAATTACCAACCTCCAGATCCGAAATCCACCTTGCTAATCATTAAACTAATAAAGTTGATGAGGGGTGCAATTCTCGTACATTCCTTGCCTATTTTACGTGTTGTCGACTTCTCATCCATACCAACTACGGAAATTTTAATTTCAGTGATCTGTCGGGAACTTGCACATTCAATGACTTATATACAACTGGCTCTTATCATTAATTTGTTTTTTATTTCAGTCTAAGTCTTGCGGAAATGGTAGGGGGAATATTTCTTCAGATAGTTTTTAATTTTGGTTTGCTATTTGTTTAGTTGATCTTTTTGATATAAATGAATGAACGTGACTCCAAATGTCTTCGCTAAGTGAAAGAAGAAGGTTAGAGGAATCCTGGAATTTCTCATGCATTGGAAAATAAAACACGTACACATTGATTCTATAATCTTTAGCATGGACTCTATTAAATTTCGAAAAAAAAAAAGACAGAAAAAAAGATAAACATAATAAAAAGAATATAATAATATGGTTGCACCAATATGGCACATATAATAGGGGAAAACATAAATAAAAAATATTGGTTGTATACCGTATGGGCCGTTTTCCTTTAACAAAGGCAATATTAACAGAAGGAAAGTTTTGCATGAACTACTTTCTAGTTGGTTAATCCCTAACTTTTAACTTTTACAGATCCATTTGGCTGGGTCCATATTAAATACGTACATGAATAATACCTACTTAGTTTTTATTTACAATTTACAACAATTGTCAACAATCAAGATACCTACAACTACATTTGGCAATCCAAATGTTAAATGTTGATTTACCCAATCTGGGTAGAAATGGATAAAAATTTAAAAATATAGATAACTAAAACATTGTAGGCTTGAAGTTCCTACTTCTTTTGTTCCGAAGTTCAAGAAAAGTTAGTTCATAACTTGATATAATACATAGAACGGAAGAAATAATATTTTTCGTATATTAAAGTTTA
The DNA here is from genome assembly GCF_000475195.1 of Diaphorina citri. Lineage (NCBI taxonomy): Eukaryota > Metazoa > Arthropoda > Insecta > Hemiptera > Psyllidae > Diaphorina > Diaphorina citri. The sequence goes on from NW_007378191.1 coordinate 68,401, forward strand.
TTTTATCAAGTGTTTCAATGAAACGTTGAGAATTCGTTTCACATTTCTCAGATCCATCCAACAATCAGAACTGTGAAAACTGATACATAGTAGAAAACGAACCAGATTAAACAGTTATCGGAAATTTATAAAACATTATAAATGTTAAACCTTTGCAACATACAAGTAACAATAATCGAATTCCGTAGTAGGTACAACTTTAAATTGTGAATACATAAAAGAAGGAAAATAATATTTGACACAAAAAGGTAGACATCAGGTATCGGTAAAACAGAATACAGAAAATGAAGGTTATTTTAACTGGACGCATATCATGCTTTATTTTCTACTAAATTTAAAATTTTGGTTTGTCTAACCGAGAGACTAGGTCCTGATAAAACTGGATCCTGATCAAATTCATAAAATTCAAATAAAATAATGGGAGGTAAAAAAAGGGCACAATACAATACTATTCCAATATGCATGTAAATGTGCGTCTTTTCTTACGAAATTCCTCTATGGAGTTTAGATTAGGACTAGCCATAGATTCGGTAAGCTCCCTTAAAAGTGAACACTATTAAAGGATACTTTTTAGGAATAAGACCTAGAATTCTATGACCTTAAAAGTGAACACTATTAAAGGATACTTTTTAGGAATAAGTAGACAAGCAGAGGTTCTCAGTGGACAGTACCACCTGACGTACTTGCGGTTGCTCGGAATATTATCAGACGTGGATTCGATTCCCGCCCGGGGACTGAGAGTGCGTACCACTGTTGGTACCCGCAGGTCATCCACGGCCTAATCTGGCCCCCGGAGCTAATTCCAATAATAGGCATGGATTTTTTTTTTTTTTTTTTTTTTTTTCTTAAGAGGTTTGACAGAGGGAACGTAACTCTCTCGACCCCGCACCACACCTTAATGGAGCAGTTGTTTCATGGGTAAGAAATAAAAATGGCGGTGAAACAATTTGGCCCGGTTCGAGTATTTTTTCGTGAAAATTTTTTTGACGATTTTTTACAATCTAAAAATCCAGATTTTTTTAAATCGGTTCGAGTTTCCAAAATTTTCACGACAAAAACAAACATTCTCGAACTCGAACCCGATTACAGCAGCCACATAGGAAATTTTTCAAGATTTTTCACCAAAATGAGATTTTCAAATCAGCTGATCGAAAAAAAATTTTGAACCCAATTTTTTTTTTTCAAATTCTTCTTTCTCGAACGGATTTGTCGAAAATTTGCCGTTTTTGACAAAAATTTCGACTTTTTTTCAGAATGTAAAAATTGCTCGAACCGGCCCTTTATTATTTGACAGCTTCGGTACATGGAGGAAAACCCGGTGGGTAATCACCCCTTCTGGTTACTCACCAGTAGCCGATGATGAATATAGTGGATAGTTGCCATCACCGAAAGGTGCATTGTTGGCTGACTTTTTCTTCTTCAGTTTTTGTTTGCTCTTCGAACACAGGAAATTCGAACTAAAGAAATGGATGGGAGAGGTAGACTTATCCTTGTCTGTTATGTCACTGTTAATACTGCGCTTGAGCTGTTCCCGTCTGCAAGGAAATAAAATAAATTTATTAATACAATCTCTCTCAAATTCTTTGTGGTAAAGCAGAGCTTTTTCACAACTTTTGTGGATATCACAACATTACTAAGTGTCTCCTTTGCAATCAATTTCCGCATTTCAATATTTTTTTTACACTGGTAATGTCGCCACTGGGCGCTAATCGATTAAAGTAGCTACTCAATTGTCCTCACGAGGCTGAGTGCATCCCGAACTCCAAACACAGAGCCGAAAAAACCTCGGTCCCGTCGGGAATCGAACCCGGGACCTCCTGCGTGCAAGCCTAGTGCCTAGTGTGATACCCACTCGGCCAAGGAGGTTGCTTGGGTGAGTACCATAGTACATAATACAGGGTGCGGCGCGGTTATTTACTTTTTTGAAACTTCGATTAAAAAAAGGCTGTTTGGCCTTGACGACCGCCATTGACGATACACTCTGGAGGCGATTTCTGAGATTTCGCTCTACTCTTCCAACATTGCAAGAGGTATGCGGCCTATGTTGTGCTTTAACTCTTCAATGGTTCTTTTACGATCATTGTAAACTTTGGATTTAAGGAAACCTAACGGGGTTATTAACATTCACCGCGAAATAGGCAGCATACCTGTTGCAATGTTGGAAGAGTAGAGCGAAATCTCAGATATCGCCTCCAGAGTGTATCGTCAATGGCGGTCGTCATTTGAATGGTGGACTGTTCAAACCTTCATAAAATCAAATTTCCCACATGTCTTGATAATAATTCAGCATTAATCATCAATTAAGAATAACAGCCTTTTTTTAATCGAAGATTCAAAAAAGTAAATAACCGCGCCGCACCCTGTATGTATTATGCTGAGTCGGAACAAGCGTAAAGAAAAGAGAGGGAGGGAGAGATAGACAAAGAGGTACAAAGAGCGAGATAGGAAATAGTAGAGTTGAGACAAATTCAAAAATGATAGAACAAATCTTAGGTCCGTGTTAAAGTAAAATAAATGATTTCAAATCAGTGACCTCCGTGGCCAAGTGGGTATCACACTAGACTTGCACTCCAGAGGTCCCGGGGTCGATTCCCGGCTGGGTCGAAGTTTTTTCGGCTCTGTGCTTAGAGTTCGGGGTGTACTCAGCCTCGTGAGGACAAGTGAGTAGCTACTTTAATCGAGTAGCGACCAGTGGCGGCATTACAAGTCAAAAAAACAAGCGATGAGAAATATGATGATTGAGTAAATGAAATAAAATAGCATACCCCTTAAACAAAATGAGTGTAGAAGGGTTGTAATATACCAGCATCTTGAGAAAAACACCGCGCGATCACGATCAGATAACCTGCTTAAGCACTTGTAAAACACTGCTTTTAGACGGACTATGTCCACCCCGGGCCCTCATTTTAGTGCCGTATACGGGTTTTACACCCAAGAGTTATAGCAGTCTATTTTTTTGTCGTTACCCGCCTTTTCCCCCCTCGTTACACCCAAGGGTTACAGTCAAAACCAGTTGGCCTCAAAGCGATCACTCTAAAGCTGATTGAGAGGCCGACGAAAAACGCCGACCCCATCTGAACATGGGAAAAGGCATAAGCGCTAGGCCGTGGGTTCGATTCCCGCCCGGGGCGGATTTTATTCTAAACAGGTAAGGTTCGTTCTCGGAAAGGCTGGCTTTCTCCTATCCTGTCTTCCTTCTCTCTTCTTTTTCGGGATGATAAGACCTTGGCAGTTACAGTTCCCTCTATTAAACTTTTTTATTTATTTATTTATTTTAGTACGTCTATTCCATTCAAGTTACCTTGAAGTTATCGCCCCTGCGGATTCGTTTCTGCTTCAACAATTCAAACGGAGGAGGCGCCACAAATATCACAAATGGTTTCAAGTCAGAACTCCGCAGGATTTTCAATGATTGAGGATGAAGATTGAGTACGCAGATTTTGCCTGCGTTGACCACTGTTCGAATTGCGTCCAGTGATGTACCTGTGAGAGAGGAAAGAACGGGAAGATGTCAGTAAGCATCTACTCGGACAATGAAAATCGACAAAATCTCTTTTCCTGTGACGAACGACACTTTTACCTCCAAAATCATCTACGCTTTCATATCGCTTTCCACCTACTGATTCTAAGGTCCGCCGATTTAAGTTTGAGAGAGTGGAGTTGAAGCAGTCTATAAACGCTGCTCAATAATTCACAGGGACTTACTGGTATTGAAAGGATCTGCTAGGAATGAGACCAGCCAAGGTGTGATCTTCCTCCCCTTCCCGATAGGCTTGCCACCAATTCGGATCATCCTGGCTAATCACATGCAGGATATCCCCCTTCTGAAAACTCATTCCTAATTCTTTACAAGGTATGTACATGTCGTCTTCAGGATCGTAGTCGAAGTGAGCAATCACGTGCATCTGCAACACAAAATGAGAATGAGACAGTTAGTAAAATACAACCCAGGTGTTTGGTGATACATAAATGTATCGCCAGGACTTGAAGGGTTAATTCCATGCCCAAAAAGCCCACTCTGAGGCTTGGGTGTAAGGGCAAATAACCCTGAAGTTTGGACTAAGCTATACGAATCTAGTAAAATACAAAATCCAGAGAAGGAATGAAAAAGAAACTCATAAAGTTCAATACAAATAAGCCCTTCAATAAATTAATTATTGATTGATGTTCGTCACTGTATATCAGCTAAGGGGTTATACCCTTCATTCGGTGACTGACAAGCTACGCGTCTCCTCACATTAACCTTACCCAGTCTTTGAATCCCGTCCGGAATACAAAACCAGCTCCTCCGGGTTGAAAGTCTGAGCTATCTTAAGGTATCTACTTCGTAACCTAGGGTCAGTGCTTGAAAAGGGTGGGGATTTAGGTAGTGAGATAAATCATAGAGTGCAGTGGGGATGGATGAATTGGAGAAAGCTGAGTGGAGTGCTGTGTGATAGGAGAGTTAGTTGTAGGATGAAAGGAAGATTGTACAAGAGAGTGGCCATTACGACCCCTAAGTCTTTAATTTCTCTCTCTCTTTGGAGTGGTACATTATTGATGTGGTGTTTGTAGAATAGGATTCATCTTTCTATGGAATATTATGGTTTTACATTTATTGACATTTAGATCCATTTTATTGGTTTGACACCATTCATGTAATTTATTGAGAACATTTTGCAAACTCATAGTGTCCTCTCTGCTTACTATTTTCTTGCCTAGTTTTTTGTCATCAGCAAAAAGCCAAAAAGGGGTGTCAATAGTGTATTGTATGTCATTTATGTACAAATTAAACAATAGACCACTGTTGTGTCCGCCTTGAGGGCTCCCCGATGTTACATTGAAAGGGTTAGAGTAATAAGCTTTTGAATTTTTCGAGACTTTATACAAAACTTGTTGTGAGCGGTTTGAGAGGAAATCGCAAAACCATGATAATAGTGGATCCGCGATTCCGTACGCGCTCAATTTTGCGATTAGTATGTTTAAATTCAATTTGTCAAAAGCTTTGGAATAATCAGTCAGAATACAGTCAAATTGAGCTCCGTCATCAATAACGTCATTAACATAATCAGTAAAAGACACAAGATTGGTAGTGGTGGATTTCATAGGGACAAATCCGTGTTGTTGTTGCGCGAGTAATGGTGATAGAACGGGAGAAATTTTCTTGTACACCAGTTTATCTAATATCTTAGGAATGGTTGAGATCTTGTTTATTGCTCTGAAATTCTTAACGTCTTGTTACAAGAAACCGTATATTCGATAGATCTTTTCTTAAACAAGGAATCTCTATGTACAACTCCTTGCCTGACAGTCTTAAAGAAGTAAATCCTGTTAATTTCAAACTTCAACTTAAAAATAAACTTCTCAGTGCTGCGCCCTACGAAATTGGAGATTTCCTGGGACGGCCTGGACTGATGGATGACTCGGGTTGGATCGGTGTGTTCGGTTTGCACTGGATCGTCCTGTTGGTCCGGTCCTGTTGAGTTCGCCTATCTAGTCTAATCTAGTCTGTTAAACCTCTACTCTTGTCTTTCATCTCCTCTTACCAACAGTAAAGGAGTACCTATCAAGCGCGCCGGGAGGCGCGCGAACGTCAAGGGTTCGCAGCACCGCCCGGCCTATATTAACACGAAACAGAATTTCATCGTTTTTCGGCATTTTCACCTCAACTTTGCTCCCACTTCCCTTCAACTTTAAGCAAATTTTATTTGATATTCCTGGTCGGACGTGAAAGTAGATGCGAAATCTCCAAAACCCGACCTTAGAATAATAATATGTAAGTGCTTATGTACTATAATACTATTTATTTATTTAATTTAATTTAATTGGGAATTTATTTGTATAAATTTACGGGAATTCCCTTTTTACAATTGAAAATTATACTAATACAATTTAACATTAAAAACTAATAGACTAATACTTAATAATAAAATAATAAAAGTATGTAGGTGGTAAGATATACTAAAAGTACATTGATTCAATTTTTAAATAATTCATGCAGCTTGTCCTTGATTTGTTTTTCTGACATAAAAAATACGTCAATGGTTGAATCTTATTTTTTAATAAAACGGGTGGGATTAAATCTGGTCCACATGACGAGTCGTTTTTTAGTGCTTTTAGGGCTTTTAGAATGTCCTCTTCCTTTATGTAAATATTTGTTAGAGGCGTAATTAGGCTGTCACGAAACTTGAATTCAGGCGGTGCTAATTGTTCACTCGAGTACACGGACGCGAAATTTTTTGCAAATAAGTTCGCAATGATATTTCCATCACACGATGATTCATTGTCAAGATGTAACATAAGAGGTAAACTTTCATCATTCTTTTTCTCGCGAATACCTAAATGACCAAAATTTTTCTGGATTTTCTTTGAATTCTCGTTCTTTTCCTTGAATATATTTTTTATAGTCCTGCTCTGATTTGTTTTTACATTTTGTTCTAAGGTCTTGAAATGCAATTTTATAACTTTGGCTACCTGTAGTTTTAAAATTTTTATGTGCTTTTTTCTTCTCAATTATTAAGTTTTTAAGATTTGGTGTAGCCCATACCGGGAATTTAAAATCACGAATTGTCTTACTAGGGACAAACTTAACGATGTTTTCTCTAAGAATATTATAAAAATACTCGGTAGCTTCGTCAACACTTTCTGCTTGTCCTAGGTCATGGTTCCAGTTTACCGATTGTAAAGACTGACTCATCAAAATATAATTTGCTTGTTTGTAACACAACACAGTTCTATCCTCATTGTTCCCGGTTCCATTAGTTTTTCTTTTGTTCAATGGAAATTTTACTTCAATATTTAATGGTGGATGATGTTCATCTACTAAAATTGGTAATCTGTCAAGACTCTCTTCAACGTTAACTTTTTGTATGTTCGAAAATACAAGGTCTAATTGAACTTGATCGCTATTGAGGATAGAACTATATTGTTTCAGATTATGGTAAAAACATAAATTTGAATACAGGGATTCAGATGGTCCTGTATGAACAGTGCAGGGATCAAGTGTTAGATCTGCTTGCCATTTTAGGTTTCGATGGTTAAAGTCACCTGTCAATATTATGTCAGTATGGGGGTATTTCGAACATACCTCATCTAGTTCTTCGGTAAAATTTAGAATAGTTTGCAGAGAGGACTTACAAGGAATGTATACATTACCTACTATAACTTGGTGGTTTTTATTTTTAACAAATACATAAATGGATTCTGTGGTCGAATTATTTGTATCAATTTGATGGGCAACGAGTGATTTCCTTGTTGCAATGAGTACGCCTCCACCATCCGATTTATGAGATGTTTGCTTCGTTCTGTCGCTTCGAAAGACATTGAACTTGGAAAAACCCAATTCAGGATCGTTGATTTCATCTGTTAACCATGTTTCTGTCAATGCGTAAATGTCGAAGTTGAGAGTAGGTATTCCAGCTTGAAGCTTATCCAGTTTGGTGCGCAATCCTCTTGTATTTTGGTAATAGATCTTCAGACAGTTGGTTCGAGAGATGTGTTTTTCAGTGATTGTTATCAAATTACTTTGATTCCTAAAGTCGTCAGGGTTCCATCTTGTGGAAAAATTGTCTGGAACATTTTTTTGTTCCTGCGTCAAGGTTGAAAGACAGAGGTTTGAAGAAGGTGAAGTGTTATAATAAGTATAACAGTTGTCAGATTCTTGCGATGTTTGTCAGACTTGATACTCGTCTGAGTAATTTTGCTGATAATGCAGTTGCATATCATTGTCATCATATCCATACTGTTCATAAGGATAATAGTAGTACTCGTAGTTCTGTTGATAGTTATCGTTCTGTGCTGACCAGTGCTCTGTTTGGTTAGAAGTTTGTCTTGAAGCTACAGGGTGGGTTTGTTGTGTATTTTGATAATTCCATCTTCTTCTATACTCTTGGTTTGTATTGTCCTTATTCCATCTTTTGAAATGAACGTTTCTGTTGTTTTTATTTTCTTTGGTGCCTTCTTTTGGTTTCCATGATGATTGATAATAATAACTGTTATAGTATTGATTACGATGTGGATACTTTTGATATTTTTGTTGACTCAACGATCTTTGATTGATTTCTGCTTGATATTTTCGGTGGAATGATCGTATGGCTTTACTAATCTCGTTACAAATCTTGATTTTCCCATTTCTGTTGATTTCGATCTTATTCTCGTAATCCCAGGATTGTATAAGTTCTTGTGGTTTATAAACGACAATATGTTTGTATTTTTTTATATGGTCAAAGACCATCTTATTCACTGAATTGATATGAAAATTGAGGTTCACATTATCATATCTATCCGGAATTTGTATGAGATGGATAGTGCTGTTTGCAAATTGTTTCGCTATTATATTTATGGCTTGTTTTATTAATTTTTTTGGCGTTTTCTGTATGTCATTGCTCCCTGCAACTAGTATGAGATGTTTGCATTTCAATGTTTTTATTTCATTTAGTGTGCTGATATCAGATAATGTGATCTCAGTGTTGCAGTATTCCATTATATGAAGATTATTTGGTATTTTCTTCTCAAGTGTAGGTTTCAAGTTTGTTGCGTGTTTGTCTCCAATGATCAGGATATCTGTTTGTTTTTCTATTTCTTGTATCAGATTTGATGTATTTCTTTTGGTATTTACATTTAATTGTGAAGGTTCTTGTATTTTATGTAAAATTTTCTCTATGTTTTTCTCAATTGTCAATATTTTTGCTTCCATTTCTTTTCGTGTCATGTTGTTTCCTTCTGTTTGATATTGTTTGGGGTTCGTAGATTTTCTTGTTGTATAAAATATAGAGTTCTCTGGACTGCTGTTTTCAGGGGATGAGAAATATGCGTTCTTATTGTGTTCATTAGTTTGTGGTGGATGTGAATTATTTGCAGACCGAGGAGGTGTATGAAACTCAATCACGTTTGTACTAGTATTGTGTTCATTTGTTTCTTTGATTTCTTCTGCTAGTGACCGAACTTCTTCAATTCTGCTTATTTCATTTATTTTGGTCTTCAACTCTACAATTTCTTTGCTCTTTTCCTTTATGGTTCTTTTTTCATTATCTAGAATTTCTTCATTTTCAGCAATCATACTGTTGATCTCTTTGTTTTTCTGTGCTAGTTGGTCTTTTAAGTATTCAATTTCATTTTCCATTTCCGTCGATTTTATAGCTAGAGAATTGTTTAATTCAGACATCTCATGAATATGTTTTGACTTATTTTTTATACTATCTGCTATAGAGTTAATTATATTTACTAGAATGGTGGCATCACAGATTTCTTTTGCTTGCATTTTTTGATGTATGAATTGTAGTTCTTGATAAATTCTTACAAATAATTCTTTGTCTTCATTTGAGAGATATTCGGCATCATCATAGTTTTTCACCATTGTAAAACTATTTCTTAGTATCTTGAACATTGTTGAGATATTGATACACCTGGTATAACGTCTGTATATGCAATAGTGTAGTACTTACAGCTTGTTTATTTTTATCACTAACATAGTGCACTCATATCGGGTGGAAACGTGCTTTGGAATGTAAACAAACTGACTAGTTCTAATTGTAAAAAAAAAACTTCGATGTAACGATTAAAATAAAATCGAAAAAGACTTTAAAATGATTTTTAGCCTTTGTATGTTTTTCAAAATGTTTGAGAAATTATTCATAAAATGGGGGTGAAATTTCTTATTTTTTCTATATAACTTGAACTTGGTTAGCACTTGAGGTTGACTTGAAAAATATATACAGGGTGGTCCAGAATTATAGGGACAACGGCCTACAGTAGATATATGGGATCATTTCCAACAATAATCATTCCCATATGCATGAGCGGTTTCGATCGGTTCTCTAGATAACCGCCATTTTGTGTGTTTTGGGGAAAATGAGAGGCACCCTCAGAAAAAGTTGAATAACTTTTTTTCTACTTGTCGTAAAAAGAAACGGTTTTCATTTTTGAAATTTGCACAAAATTTTAAATCTAGAACAATCATAATAATATGCAAAAAAATACAAACTTACCTATTTTTAGGAGTGATTCTCTCCAAAGTTTCAGTTTTTGAGATTTTTTGACCAACTTTCCGCTTGAATAACTCGAAACTTTTCCCCCATAAACAGAAATCTGGTGTTCTCATCAGGAAAAATTGTGTCTGTTTTGGTTGCCTTTTCATTATACATCAAGATTGTCGAAATCGTTTACGACGACCGAAACCGGAGATACAACAAAATGTTTGGCGATAAAACGCGATGTGCACTACACAAACTATCACAGTATTCATAAGGAAATTGTTGGTACTTAGACTCGAACCACTAACGCGTTCAGAATCGACAGTACATAAGAATGTTCATATTCCGAAGTCAGATGGTTTCTTGGTCGCCACAAAGAATTCCGCAATTGGCTAGACTATTTTCTTATGATTTTCTTTCTTTTTCTCATTAAATGTAATTAATGTTCGAAGCCACATGAACATATAGAAGTGTGATTGAGTCTCTCTCACTCTCAGTACGTCTTTCTCTCTCGCTTTCTCTTTCTCTCTCTCTCTCTCTCTCTCTCTCTCTCTCTCACTCTTTCTCTCTCTCTTTTTTTCTCTCTCTCTTTCTCTCTCTCTCTCTCTCTCTCTCTCTCTCTCTCTCAATTGTTTCTTGTAATGCTGCAATGATATTTATGTTGCATGAAATATGACATGAAACAATATGTTGAATTACTTCCCCGGCTTACAGGGTGTTCCAAAAAGTTTAGAATTGAATGAATTGATGCTGCAGTCCTGCCTGAGAGTAATTTCATAAATATGGCTCCAACTTCTGGATTGTCCATTGCCCAGATGGTCACCGCACCGATCCGGACACCAACCACGAGTAATGTATGAACACCCTGTATACAAATTTCAAATATAGGGTTGTACATTTAGGTACCTTCTGGTACAAAAATATATGATCTGTGAAATGAAAATGATCTTGTAGAAACAACAGAGATTTATTTTCCCTTTCTTGTTATGACTATGATACAAGCTGAGATTTGCAAATTTTGCAATTTACAGTGATTAGCAGCTGATACCTGTTTGCAAATTTCGGAGATTGGGTGCATTATACGACAGTGTTGATAACTTACAAGCAGTGGCGTAGCGTCCATGTAGGGCGTGTATGGCGGCCATACACTCAAAATTTACTCAAACACCCTTAAATAGGTACATCAGACTCGAACGGCGCTAATACAACTTTCCCGGGCCTAATAAAAATTTCAAACGTCCTTCTACTACCTTGCTCTCAAATTTTACCTTATTTACCCATTAATGGCCAATAGCCCCAACAGTGGCGTAGCGTCCATGTAGGGCGTGTATGGCGGCCATACACTCAAAATTTACTCAAACACCCTTAAATAGGTACATCAGACTCCAAAAAATTGGGGTCAAGGAGGCCGCTGGTCCCCCCAAGAGGACCCCTTCCCCTACCTTCGAGCTTAATTTTTCTCCTGTAATACGCCAGGCCAAGTTCCAGTAAGCACGCCTGTGTATCTTTACACGAACCGATTCGGCAAGTTTTTCTCACCTTCATAGATCGACTTCCTCTGGAGATGAACTTTTGAAATTCAGGTCAGTTTTAGAGGAAATAAATTCTTTTTGAAAACCATTTTTGAGACGAATCGTAATACGTCACTCAGAAGACAATATGGTATTGTGTTAGAAATCCCCTCGAGCCCTTCAATCTGAGCTCACGGCAATACGCCAGGCCAAGTTCCAGTAAGCACGCCTGTGTATCTTTACACGAACTGATTCGGCAGGTTTTTCTCACCTTCATAGATCGACTTCCTCTGGAGATGAACTTTTGAAATTCAGGGTCAGTTTTAGGTACTTACCAGGAGTTCATTAAATGATAGAAGCTCAAAGGAAAGAGAGAGATAGGAGATAATCACAGTTGAGACGAGTTCAAAGCGAGCGGAAAGGAAAGAGTGAGAGAGAGAGGAAGAGAAAGAGAAATATAGAGCGAGATAGGGTAGAGAAGTGCAAAGGAGAGAGCGAGATAGGAAATATGTAATAGCAGAGTTGAAATAAGTTCAAGGTCACACGACGCATGTACGTTATAGGAGACGACAGGTTGTTCTACCGGGTTCATAATATTGGGAGTCAAATTCATCACTATAGCATCGTGAGCGCTTAACGTCTGATCCATGTCTTCTAGAATATTGATACATTCCGAAGCTTCGGGCAGTGAACACGATTCTAACACTTTGATACTCTGCAAAAAGGAAATCAAACGTGAAAATTTTATGTAAAAAAAAGGAAAAGAAAAAAACAGAGCTAGAATCTAGATAAATTAGCTCTTAATAAAAATGGAAACGAAGTAAGAGAATCGGCTCTCGTTAAGTCTCCTTTTTCAAACTTAAAAGTCATACGTAGCGTAAGTAGATACCTAACTACCTACGAGACGTTTTTATTATTTTTTAGCATTTCGGGGCAAAGTCCAAAGTTTAGGTGGGTCTGCGCGACGCGGCGGAAAGCTTCTAGTGCTTTTTGTCTCACTAGAAAGCTTCTCCCTATTAATACTCATTTTCATTTCTACCCTAGCAGATACCTACAAGATAGGAATCCCACTATGGCAGTCTTCTTCTTCCTAGCCTTTACCTATTTAAATAGGGTCGCCATATGGCATATGGCCTACTACGGCAGTATGGCGATATATTTTCCAACCTACTAGTCTACTACTCGTATTGTGTTATGTAATTTATGAGTTTCCGCGATTTCAATTTGCAGATGATTATCTCTACCATGTCCTTCCACATGAACATAAAGCACGTGTTTCAGACTCGTTAGTTCTTTTTTTTCCTAGCACAGGCGCTCTAACGCGAAAGGAGGGGAAACAAGCTTCACAAGAGGGAAAATTGCAAAGAAAAATACGGCTTGTGCTTCCCCTAATGAAACTCACCGTAATAAGACTTTTCATACTCTCCATGTTCGATGAACTTCCTCGCCAGAATGTCCAATTCGAATTGAGCGCGGGTTATGAAATGGTAGTCCTGGCCATCCACTTCTCCGTCTTTCATTGGTCTACTAGTGTGCGGAATAGCGGCGGCAAATCTATCCGAATCTTCCATCAGTCTTTGCCGTAGTTCGTGTCGGCCGATATTAGGCGGCCCTATGAGAACGATCGGCCTCTTCTCATTAGATCGGGGATAATACAGGGATACCTCTTCGTATGTGAGAATCTCGTCAACGTCGAAGTCTGAAAAATCGGGCATTAGATAGAAACAGTTTTATTATCACAGCATTACCAAGTGCCTCCTTTAAACTGTTAATTGCCATCTATTGGGATAAGGTAGAGTAAAAAAAGAAGAAGAAGAAGAAGAAGAAGAAGAAGAAGAAGAAGAAGAAGAAGAAGAAGAAGATCTACTTCGTAACCTAAACAGTACGAATCATGAACTCACCAAATTTTCTCTAGAATTTGTTCGCTTCGTGTTCGTTTCCGGGTTGGGCAGAACCAACATGGTCATCTGCTCGTATCATCAATCATTTTAAGGTGCGCCCAAACATAGTCGACCAGCCGTCAATCGACCAAGTGAATTTATGTTGTCGAAGCAGTGTGGACGGTTCAGCCGACATCGATCGACGGCCGGTCGACTATAGGTATGTGAACAACTTATTGTTTCATTATAAATTTACATTAGTATAAATGGTTTCTTCAGATTAATTTGGGCAAGGGCAAGGAAAATCTAGACCCTTGACAAATACGAGTGTGCTCAGTGTGCCTGAAGGCATGTGATGTTTTCCATGCCTCTCGACCCATGGTCATCTCTTGACCCGTCAATCCAACTAAAATATCACAGACAATATGAATACTTTTGCCTCGAATCTCTATGCCATTAATTTCGAGGATCTCGTCTCCTTCGTGAAGAAGTCCTGTTCTGTCTGCCAGGCCACCCTTGACAACTCTCCCTACTATGACAGCATCGCCTTCATTCCTGATCGTTGCTCCCTGGAAATTAAACAGAAAGTATCGATTAGATTATTAGCCTTAGCAGAAAAAAAAAACATTGTGTAAGAACTAAGAAAGTCGTAAAACTAAAATGAAGCTGTAAAGGTACACGCTATAAATCGTGGCCATAAAACAGTAAATAATGGCTAAAAGCTATAAATATTGCTAGGTACCCAGTCATAGCATAGTTCTAGATATGAAATTCGATATCGTTCCAGTTGTAGGACAAGCCTTTAAAATTGTTCAGGCTTAGCTCTGTCTACAGAGGAGAAAGGAAAGTGAAATCCGAGGTAGGTTCCCACTTATTTTCTAACTAATAGTTGTACAGAACTGTAAATTACACAGAACGGTATAAATACCTACATATTTTCAAGTGAATTTGAACTTTGGTTTCATGAACGGTAAACTTTCAAATTCTGAGGGAAGGAACCCACCGTACGTACGAGTAGAATACTTAGAATATACGAGATTAGGTACCTTGTTTATCCTGCTCGAATGAGCAAAGCCTCTTCACCCCAGCAGTCTAAACAAGGTCTCGTGCTATATTATTGTTAGAAGGGGAAATAAATTCCTTTTGAAAACCATTTTTGAGACAAATCGTAATACGTCACTCAGAAGACAATATGGTATTGTGTTAGAAATCCCCTCGAGCCCTTCAATCTTAGAGTTTGGATCCTTGGGCCCCCCACCTGTCCTACACGCCTTACACTTGACTTTAGACCACGCTACGCCACTGCTTACAAGTAATAGAGTATTCTTTTGGAAGGTAGTAAGTCTACCTTGTAAGCGCTAGGTCGCGGGTTCCCGTCCGGAGCGGACTTTATCTTGTTAAGGTTCGTTCTCGGAACGGCTGACTATGTCCTCGTCCACTCTTTGATTTCAGGACGATAAGACCTCCATAGACCTCCGATAAGACCTCCATAGACCTCCGATAAGACCTCCATTCAGGACGATAAGACCTCCATTGTTATACATAGCTCTCTCTATCAAATCTCTCTCTTTTCCTCCTACTCAGGGGACCAAGTTAAATATGACGCGGATAAGTAGGTAAGTAATCAGGGGATCAAGTTAAATATATAAATAAGTAAGTTAATAAGTAAGTTCCTAATGAGTACAGTACTTATAAATAAGTAAGTTTCAGAATATAAATTAGTAAGTTCCTTATGAGTACAGTGTACAGTCAGTACACATATGAAAAGCGGAATTAATAAACGCTTTCGAATTACATTTTACCCATGGAGCTTATATTGCGAGACATATTAAAAACTTAGCCTATTTTATGGGTTCTCATAAACATAAGTAATATTATAAGTATTAAGTAATATAAGTGTCTGTAAATGCTATGTATTCGCTTACGTCAGATAAATATGGGTACTAAATTGAAAATCTCAAACGTATTACATTTTTGTCTCTGCATCAGAATAATGCAATTTCTCCCTCCCTCTGTTTTTCCCTCTTTCTCCCAATGTCCCTTCACTCCCTAACTTAGCTCTTAATAAAAATGGAAACGAAGTAAGAGAATCGGCTCTCGTTAAGTCTCCTTTTTCAAACTTAAAAGTCATACGTAGCGTAAGTAGATACCTAACTACCTACGAGACGTTTTTATTATTTTTTAGCATTTCGGGGCAAAGTCCAAAGTTTAGGTGGGTCTGCGCGACGCGGCGGAAAGCTTCTAGTGCTTTTTGTCTCACTAGAAAGCTTCTCCCTATTAATACTCATTTTCATTTCTACCCTAGCAGATACCTACAAGATAGGAATCCCACTATGGCAGTCTTCTTCTTCCTAGCCTTTACCTATTTAAATAGGGTCGCCATATGGCATATGGCCTACTACGGCAGTATGGCGATATATCTTCCAACCTACTAGTCTACTACTCGTATTGTGTTATGTAATTTATGAGTTTCCGCGATTTCAATTTGCAGATGATTATCTCTACCATGTCCTTCCACATGAACATAAAGCACGTGTTTCAGACTCATTAGTTCTTTGCCATTTACTTTGTCAAAATATAAAACAAAGTGTAATAGGTTGGGAAAACAACGTTGGTTATACGAGTATATATAAGTAGGTACTATCGTTTTTTTATGACATAGAAATAGCTTCCATCTAATAGGTTACCCACTGAGTAACGTAACCTTGTTGGCTAACTTACCTCCTTGGCTAATGATTGCAAGTGTGACGTCAGAGGTATTGCTGTTTCACTTTTAAACGAATAACTTTGCTGTACAGCATTGTGTAAGAACAATGCTCTTCCGAACTCTGGACTTAATATTAGATTCTGTACAAGTTGCAGTTTGGATTCTGGAACGGCCGTGCCTTCCAGTTGATTTAACTTCTTCAAGTTAACCATAAGTCTTTTGATGGCGGACACCGTTTCTCCATAATCTGAAAGAAGGAAGAATAATTCACAGTTAGAAAGCAACCTCCGTGGCCGAGTGGGTATCACACCACACTATATATACTTGCACGCCGCGCCAGGTATCACACCACACTATATATACTTGCACGCCGCGCCAGGTATCACACCAAAATAACAAAATACCTAGAGTACCTAGACGGACTCTCGTTAAAAATAATAACAAATATACCTATAGGTCTGTTACTCGTCTAGGTATTCCTAGATAACGAAATTTCATTTTCAATGATTCAAATTTAATAAACAGAACAGAAAAAACAAATAAACAAACCTTATAATAAAACAAGTCCTTGTATTTTTTCTCACTTGCAGGTAAAGTCGACACCATAGCGATCTAGCAACTATTGTGAATCATAGCACTAAAAAACTATTACGATATTTACTAATTGACAAACACGAACCCATCTTATCAGTATAGTCATGTGCGGTTGTGAAAACCTTATCACCACTGAGTGCTATGATAATTTTTCATATGACACCTTCAAACGTACCGGGGACATTATTTCTATAGTACGGTTTGAATAGAGAATCAAATACAGTGTTGCCGAAGCAATTTAGAAGCACCTTAAAGCGTATTCGATCATGTGACTTTTTTATAGTCAACATGGCTGACCCAATGAGATTCCGCTTTGGACGTCCACACTTGCTCCGCAAAGCGGAATCTCACAATCTCATTGGCTCAGCCATGTTGACTATAAAAAAAGTCACTCAATCGAATACGGCTCAATTTAAGGTAAGCTCTATGTTCCATGATATCCGCTTCACTCTGTTTTTAGCCTTAAAACAGTCCACGGCAAAAGTATTTTCCATTGAAAAAAGAAGAAAATTACACACAGTGATGCACTGCACTCTATTTTGCGCAGGTGAAAAAATCTGTCATCTGGCAACAACATACACAAACAATTTCTTTCTTTACCACAACTATAGTACAGTATTTACCTATGAAGGTTTATAGTCTGGTTATACCCAGTTACTGCCTAGGTACTTGATATACTCACCCAGGGTATACAATCTCCAGTCAAGGTACTTTTTTAGCTCTAAGAATACTCGGAGACTGTTCCCGCATAGTCTTTTAACGTTCTCAGAGGTTAATAAACACTGTGACGTGAGATTATAGACGGTATATCGTAAAAATCGAAAATTAATTAGTGCATAACTGTTAAAAAAAGAAGAAGCAGAAGAAGAAAAACAGCAAGAAGAAGAGGAGGAGGAAGAAGACAAAAGAAGAAGAAGAGCTGTACAAAATACAAATTGTGCCAATTTTGTCTGTGCTCTGGATACTGATTTTGCCTCGTGCGTACGAAATATAATTCTGTGATACGCACTAGGCTACGGGCTAACCTTCAATACCAGTTAACATGCAGATTTTAGTTGTAGCCAAAACCAAATGTCAGCCCAAAGCAATCACCCTAGTTAGGGCTAATTGAGAGGCTGACGAAAAACGCCGACCCCGTCTGCTAAAAGAGGGGAAATGAGCTTCAGAAGAGGGGAAATCGTCTCAGTTTCGAAAATGAAAATACGACTTTTCATTCCTATAGGTAGGATAAGGAAAGTTAAAAATGGAGTAAGGCCTTTTCAAACATAATGGCTTGACGGAAAGCCCAACTGCCATTCATCGAGCTGCAATCATCTGTATTTATTTTGAGGGAGCAAAGGGAGGTGGAATACCTTCAGTCCATTTTCTCAATTTTCATTGAACAGTTCATCTTCCACGGAGAATGCGTCGTTCACAACTCCCGACTTGTTTTCCAGGACTTGCAGTTTCCGGGAACCGCGTAGGGACCGGTTGAGGAATTCGTTTTGTTCGGCGATTTTGTCATCGTTCTCTTTCTGCTTTCGAATGACTTCCTGGAATTCAGAAATTTAGTAAGTTAGTAGAAAGATAAGTCCACAAAAATGGTAAAGAAGCTCTCAGCTTCACCACAGATAATTCAAGACGATTTGGGAAAATAATTTACGTTTGTCATTTACACTCTGTATGTTAAAGGTTTGTGTTAGGAGAAGGCTTAGAACAAGATACTGTCTATACTGTCTATTCAGAGGATATTATCATTATTCAACCTACATATGTCCACATGAACACCTCAAGACATACCCACATCTTAGAAAACAAAGAACACAATAACAGAAACCATAATACACTCAGCAGAAAATGTTATCTTGAATAAGAGTCAGAACTGTCCAAGAAAAGTGATCCTAGGTGCCAAGTAAGTAGTGATAATAAATTATTACTAGGGTTAAAAAAAGTTTGATTGAGGGGAAACGTCTTAAAGGTCTTATCGTCCCGAAAACGAAGAGAGAAAGAAGACAGGACAGGAGAAAGCAAGCCGTTCCGAGAATGAACCTCATCTGTTTATGATAAAATCGGCCTCGGGAATCGAACCCCGCGACCTAGCGCTTCCACAAGGCAGACATCCAAGCTAACTAGGCTACCAGTGTTTCAATGAACTGTACATAGAAATCACGAGAAGATTAAATTTTAGATAATATAATTTCAGGTGTTCACAGGTTAATTTATAATCAGCAGTGTACATTTTCACCTGGAGCACCTGGGAAATTTTAGACCTTATCGTCCTTATCACAAGACAAAATGCAATTTTAATGTGCTTTATTTTCCAGAAGTCGATTAAAATAACCAGGTGGGATTTATGCTAGTTAGAAGTTAGGTGCATAGTTAGAAGTAGTGTCAAAAGGCAACTCCGCAAGATAATCAAAATCAACAAGTAGCTCAGCGGATATAGTACTAGATTTTTGTACGAATACCTACGAGCCAAAATACAACTAGGGATTTCAGTGGCGTAGCGTCCATGTAGGGCGTGTATGGCGGCCATACACTCAAAATTTACTCAAATACCCTTAAATAGGTACCTACGTCAGACTCCAAAAAATTGGGGTCAAGGAGGCCGCTGGTCCCCCCAAGAGGACCCCTTCCCCTACCTTCGAGCTTAATTTTTCTCCAACAGCTGTGTCCCGGACGGTAAGTCTAACTACAACATTGTCACTTACCTGGTATTTGCGGATGCTATTGAGTTGTTCCTTGGTCGGTGCCTCCACAGGGGGAGGAGGAGGGACATGGTTATTCACATTCCTCACAGGTATCTGAGGAGGGGGAGAGGTGGGAGGTTGAGGAGGGGCTTTATTCCGCGGAGGGACTGGCTTGTCCAGCTTCAAATGATCCCGAGGAGGTGGGGCGGGCTTCGGCTGGATGACAGTCATGGGGATTCCGTTCTGGAAACCGAGAAATAAATTAGAGTCTTCCTCAATAAACATTGGACAAACAAGCAATAACGAGTAGAGAAGAGTCAGCGCAAATGACTTACTGTCAGTAATGTTAAAACGCCTTAAAGGAGACAAAAAAGACGTCAAAGACCATCGCAGTGAAGCCTATGAAGTAGATTTGTGTAAACTCAACCCATCCTTTAGGGCTGTTTGCCCCTACATCACCCAAGGCCAGCCACTCACCATCAGGTACACCTGATCACGTATAGCTGAAAAGGTCCGAATGTCAGGTCTACCTGATACCTTATGAGCACACACACTCTATCAGGTAGACCTGAGACCTGATCATTTCTATCTGACTAGCTGGCCTAAGCCTCAAAGTGGGATTTTAGCCTAGGAAGTAAGTATTCTATCTTACCTGAACCCTCTCAGCGGATCTGGGCGGAGGATAGCGAGGTGGCGTTTTCGTTCTCGCAATGAAAGTCTCAGGAACGTCCACTGCCATCTCCCGATGAGGTCCACTGTCCATGCCTGAGATCATCCTCATTATACTGGAATATTCATCGTCCTCTTCTTCGTCCAGGTATTTCTTCTTCACGATCTCGAAGTCGGTCGCGTCGCTGACGATACTTGAGCCGCCACTTTGTCGTCGAATCGACCTGAGAACAGAAAACCGAAAGACGTATTCATGAAAAACGAGTTTTAACACCTTTTGGAAACTGAACACTAGACCTTCAATGGGTCATTTTGGCCCATCGGGGAGGGAATCAGCCATTTCCAATGGTATAGTACAGGCGAGACGCTGCAAAGCCATCTAGTGGTCTAACTGATTCCCGTATTTTCCTTTAAAAGAGGGGAAATGAGCTTCAGAAGAGGGGAAATCGTCTCAGTTTCTAAAATGAAAATACGACTTTTCATTCCTATAGGTAGGATAAGGAAAGTTAAAAATGGAGTAAGGCCTTTTCAAACATAATGGCTTGACGAAGGAAAAAGAAGATACCTATTAGTATGTATGTATGTATGCATATGTATAGATACAAAATAAATAATATTAAGTAATATTAGTCCATAGGTAACTTAGTAAGGTAAAAAAACCTCAAGCCTGTTGGACTCAAACCATCAACTTCCGGGTCCGTAGTCCACACCGCGCTAACAGTAGAGTTGCTGATGTTGGTTGGACTTATGGTCCTAAAAGCTGACAGTCTAAAAATCTAAAATACTCCAAATGAAGCTCTAATTAATTGTTTTACCTTGTATTTCAAAATCCACGAAACACTTTTCATTTGAACAATAAGTGCCTGGGCACCCTGTATTGATTCGCATATGCCTTACCAGTGTGTTATACTAAGTACTGAGTATCTACTGTTCATTGGAGTAGGTATAATATAGCATAGTCTATAGCAGAATGATATGATATGTCCAGTCACTAGTATGTCTTTCATATGAAAACTCTACAAACTAGCACAACTACTAAGAATCTTGTGTCAATATACATGCTTGAATGAATAGAATTCACAGCATACTACTCGGAGTTCTTGGGTTCAGAAAGTATAAGAACCTACTGCTTGTAGAGAAGTTATTGTGTTGAAAATAATACACCAGCTACCAGCTGTTGTAGGTATTCTTGGCAACTTCCATTCTTCTGTCAATTTTCTTTCCTGATTGAAACCCGGGGCAAACTTTATCCCAAACGGATAAGTTTCGTTCTCGGAACGTCTGACTTTTTCCAATCCTTTCTTCTCTCCTAGGTTTCGGAACAATATTATAATAACAAAGGACTCAAAGGAGGTCCGTTGTTAAAGTTCCCCTATCCCCTACCAAACCTATAAAAAAAAAAAAAAAAAAAAAAAAAAGCTTACCCACTACCCTGTAACCTCATCTGTTTATGATAAAATCGGCCTCGGGAATCGAACCCCGCGACCTAGCGCTTCCACAAGGCAGACATCCAAGCTAACTAGGCTACCAGTGTTTCAATGAACTGTACATAGAAATCACGAGAAGATTAAATTTTAGATAATATAATTTCAGGTGTTCACAGGTTAATTTATAATCAGCAGTGTACATTTTCACCTGGAGCACCTGGGAAATTTTAGACCTTATCGTCCTTATCACAAGACAAAATGCAATTTTAATGTGCTTTATTTTCCAGAAGTCGATTAAAATAACCAGGTGGGATTTATGCTAGTTAGAAGTTAGGTGCATAGTTAGAAGTAGTGTCAAAAGGCAACTCCGCAAGACAATCAAAATCAACAAGTAGCTCAGCGGATATAGTACTAGATTTTTATACGAATACCTACGAGCCAAAATACAACTAGGGATTTACTTAGTAAGAAATTCGGGCCCGCGAAAACTTTCCTAACTGGACAGCTCTACTAAAGGTTTATCTACTTGAATAGGAAGGCTTGAAAGCTCGCAATCAAAACAAGGTCTCGTTTATTTTACAATTATGTAGACCTGTATACATTGTGCTTTTATACAGACTACATACGCCTATAGTCCAGAACTTTAGATGAACTTAAACTCATGAAAACGCGATTGTATAATTATTGTTTACAAATGAAAATGGGAGAGTAATGTTCCCAATTTTAGTGATTTTGTTGTTTACATAGTAAAATAAAATTATAGTTAATTATTTAACTTTAGCCGATTGTTGTTCATGTTCACGAAATTAAGAAAAGAGTGCTTTTTTACTAGCCATACACCAGGGTGAAGGTTGAAATTCACGAGAAAATCCAAATCTAGGTGCCTAATTATATTAAAATGGTTGTTATGACTGTGTAATACCATTAATGCCTATCACAGGTGTAGAAGAAAATAACAATTCGTTTTCTCCCTCGTCCTCTTCTCCTTCCTTCTAGGGATCCTTTCAATAGTACTCAGTACTCACACATACAATGTCATAATTTGTTACTCACTGTACATTCAATTACAATTAGCCCTGTGTTTATTCAGAATAATCAACCAGTTTCCTTCTAGGGATCCTTTCAATAGTACTCACACATACAATGTCATAATTTGTTACTCACTGTACATTCAATTACAATTAGCCCTGTGTTTATTCAGAATAATCAACCAGTCAGCCACAGCTATACGATCCATCATGATAAACAAAACATGAAACCCAACCATCATCAATAATAATGATAAAGTACCATCGCTGTATAGCTTTATCTGTACCCAGGCAGATTCCTTGAGGTTCTTTGCTGACCTCTGTGTTATATTACATGCTAAATCCTCTCAGAATATGCATTGTATTCAAGGCTGATGCTTGCTAAGTTGAATTCCGTAGGATGACACAATAGATTCAGACAATGTTAGCTGAATTCCACTAACAAATCACTACAATCCGTACATGATCTATCAAATATGTCCCCAAGACCTTATCTAGACTGGGGGGGGTAAAAAGACTTTTCAGTCTCATCCTGAGGTATATTCTATTCTATTCTGTAATGTGTATTAATAATTAAAATAAATAATATGAACATTTTTTTTTAATCCAAAACAGAAGCTGCCTCGGTGGTATAATGGTCAAGGCGCTGGCCTGGTAATCGGGAGACTGTGGTTTCAATCCCAGCTGAGGCGAGGTATATTATTTTAAGCTCATTTATTCGAGAGTTTGACCACATAGCTAAAAGGGCTCTAAGGGTTAATCTCACCGAGTGGTTACCTTCCACTCAAGAGCTCATTTATTATACAATACATGTATTTTATTATATGGAATGGACTTAATAATGTGAAATTCTTATTATTAAAATAATATTTCCAAGAATCATGGTCGGAATCTAATATAAATACTCATAACCAAAACAAGACAGTGAAAAATATTCAAATATTTCATTTGATTTGACCAATAAAATGAGTCATTTGATGATTTACCCTTTGATATGATTTCATATTTTAAAAATTTTTATGTCTACAGCAAGTGTGCCAGAATAAATTTCGACTTGGATTATTCGAATCTATTTATATTTACAAATAAGATTTTTTTCGTATGTCATAAAGGGGAAAGTAAAAGTTATCGAGCAGAACAGTGGTTATGTGAACGTCAAGAGAATTAGACTGACGATGACTAGACGTGGCGGGTCTAATATGGCGGGATTTATAAGGTAAATATTTACTGTTTTTGGTACTCATCAATGAGAATTTTGACGTGGCTATTATACGGGACGTGAACAGTTGATCGTACAAAAAAGTCATTAATCGCCATGAAGGTATGGCGCATAGCCCCTGTTTTCTAAAGAGAATCATTTTAAAATGGAATTTTGGCTTCTGCGCAAGCACGTATGAAGTACATCGTCCAAGTTTGATAGGTATTAGATAAAAAAAAAAAATGGACAGCTGATTTTTATGATTATCCCATTTCTTGGCGTTTCTTTTCTTACACGGCGTATTTTCTCGGGCGGGGATAAACCAAACACGAACTCAGGAATCTCTCGAATCGAGAACCGGTTTTAGTCCTTAATGTCATAAGTGAGGTCTGGGTTCTGAGTCAGTCCCTCTGGTTTGAGGTTCTCAGAAGATGAGGACTACAGGACATCCAAGGTTTGGATTATGAGAGCCCATATCTACACCCAATGGCATAACACCCAACATCATAACGCACAGCCACATTCCAAAACTTTATAATGCCTGACCTCGGTGGATTTATGGACGCCTCGTAAACAGAAGGGCGTGGGTTCAATCCTGGCAAAAAAATGGATTTTTTGTCCTTTTAGTTTGAGTGGAACTCTTATTGACTTTTTTTTTCAAGGTTTTCCTTTAAGTAACAAGAGTCTCCTGAAGAGCTCTATTTAACCATTATATTCACCTGCGAACTTGCAAGTAAAAGCCGACTCTCATGCGGCCCTTAGAAGTTAGAAATCCCCTACTCTACGAGGATATGCTACCGGTCAAATACGTAACAATAAAACAGGTTCAATCCCTGGTGATGTCATAAATTTCTTTAGTGAAACGTGGGTTATCTGTTAAGACATTGTTTAGGCCAAGAAATATTTCAGTCATATCCGGAAGAAGACAATAAAAGAAGGTACATATCTCATTCCACAGTAAACAGAAGGAATAAATCAGTCTATAATGCTATAATCTCACCCCAACTTTATGGGGAGCTTAGGATATCTATTTGTAGTGAATTTATGGATGTAGATAAAGTTGAGGATTTCTATGTATAGGTAAGTAACCTTATACTTATCGGATTTTTCTTTAACTATTCTTGAGAAAAATTCCATTGAAGCAGGTATGGCTGTGATAAAGTTATTAAGAAAAAGCATGGCAGGTGTGAAAGAAAATATAAAAATAGAAGGCAAATAAAAATTTAGAAAAGAGGTATCCACATTTAAAGAAAGATAAAAGCCCAAGAAAGTTTTAAATGAGAGAATATTAAGACGAGAAAATCTCATGAGAAAGAAATTATTGCTATAATTAAGGTTATTACTGACAAAAGAACTTACCAAAGGAGTTTAGGTAATCTCATTTTGGAACCAGCTAGCACATAAAGTCTATAATATTTTCACAATACAACATCTAATCCAATTTGGTAAGTATACACATGATCAGTTTCAGTCTTTCTTTTCTCCAAAATAATATATAAATTGAAAAATACGTTTAGTAAGTACACGAAAGTTATGTTTATTTTTCTGTGTTTATTAGTTAAATCAAATGAGTTATAATTTATAATAGAGTTCGTTTTAAGTTGTTTGATAAAATTTACTGGTATGATTAAAATTTGTATAAACAATTGAACAAAGCACCAGCAGCACACTCTGAACAAATAAACAAAGAACAGGGAACAGTTAGAGCTAGGTACGGCGCGGCGGAAAAGTTGTTGAGAATGGAATCCGTACAACACACTGGAGTACAATATTCCCAATTCCCATGTTACAAAACAAACTTGCAAACACAAATAGAGTCTGTCTATACTCGTAATTGAACAATTACACATACAGGAAATTTAAAATGATGGGGTTCGGATTTCAGGTGTTATTTCCCAAAGCTCAGAAAACAGGAGTGCTGTGTATATGGAGGGGGGGAGAGTACTAGGATGGGCCAACAGGAGGGGGATATGAAATATCTTGTCAAAACAGCAAACAGCGCAAGATAATACTGAAAACGTGGCACAGGAAAATGAGGGTAGAAAATGCGTTTCAGGTGTAAATTACGAACCGTACGGTTTTCAGTAAAACTTTTTCCCTTGCGTTTCTAAAAATGGAACGATTAGTGAATATGGGTTAAGTTTTTATTACAGACTTGATGACCAAATGTCTGTTAGTCTGTTCATTATTCGAGTTATAATCTGTCTAAAGGACGAGGTCAAAGTTTGAGATTTTCTTCTACCTAACCCTTAGCCTTGAGTGATTTATGATTGAGAGTGGGCTCATCTTGAACATTTGGCGACATATTGCCTTCCTTGATTGTTGAGTGTCATGAGAACGCTCCTACAGTTTTCCCTCCAGTGAGTTTTAAGACTATGACGTAACTAAAAACCTGCATCCTGATTAGTCCAAGCGACAGAACTTTAGCAGGGAACCATTATTGAAACTTATTTTGAATCAACCTGTAGGTGTAAATAGTGTTTTCCGTACTAACAATGGGTCCCTTCCCCCTTCAACATTTTTGGTCACGCTAGGTCTAATAGAACCTGTTGTACCGCCGCATCAGTGCATCATAGTAGAACTCCCTACTTCCCTACTGGTGTAATGGAAACATCCACTAACCTTCACGGTAAATGGTTTAGTTCAGTCAATGATACATTATCAGTTCCCTTCCCCCTTCAACATTTTTGGTCACGCTAAGTCTAATAGAACCTGTGGTACCGCCGCATCAGTGCATCATAGGAGAACTCCCTACTTCCCTACTGGTGTAATGGAAACATCCACTAACCTTCACGGTAAATGGTTTAGTTCAGTCAATGATACATTATCAGTTATTAAACTGCTTACAAATATCATCATCAATATGAAATCCCCGATACAACTGAAACAAGTACGTTGCTTGGTTACCCTACTTTTCTGGTTAACTCTGATATAGATCCGGATACCTAATACCTAAATTGGTATAGGTAGGTATCTCTATTGGTAAGTTAGGTAAGTCTCAGAATTATATTACAATATCCTGTTATTGAATACATCAGCATACTTTTCCAACGACTTTCATATCAAATATTTCCGATACACAAATTTTGGTAGTCTCGGGAAAATATCCTTACATGTTACATCGTATAACAATACATGGATCACTCGAGATTTCATTACTGAGAAATAACGGTGTTGAATAGAAAAATATTCATAGAATTACACCGTACGTTATTTCTTGCCTGGCTTAATATTCTGACAGCTTCACAGTTTCCTAAAAATGTTTATTGATGCCACTGTCAGCTAAAGAGCTACTTATCCTAATACCAAAATTCACGTTATCCAAGGAAAATCGAGCAAAATATTCACTTTTCGTTGGCCGATCAGTTTAGACTTTAGACTATCAATTTTAGCGGCTGTTTCATTAAACCCTCTAGGATTGACGCTTTTTATTGAGGAAGCTACAAACTACAGGAGCGCTAGATTTGAAGTAATAATAGGTAATTGATTTGATTCATGTTTATGCAAGGAATAATAGATCAGAATCAACTGGACAAAGCAAGATTAGTTTTACGAATCTGGACAAAGGAAGAGTGTATCTATTGTTCCTACCATCTGCCTGAGTGGTCAACTCCTAACCTGGGAACCTGAGGGTCCCAGGTTCGAATCTCATCAAAACAGAAAACGGTAATGTGACTTTAAGCCCGAATTAATCTTAAGAAACAGAAAAAGCTCTTATAAGAGAAACAAAGTAACGCTATGTTGAGCAGTAGAAAGCGCTTTAAGCAATTAATCTGGTCGATTGTTTAAGTTTCAATGAAACTTCTATTATAACGCCCAGCCTAGTCTTATAAAACTTTGATGTCCTGTTGTGTCTTAAGTATAAAAACATAAACAATAACAATAGCCTCAGAAATAACATGGAAGACAATAGAGAATCTTATTCATGAACTTCTCAATCAAAACTTCAATGCATCCTCAGCAGAGGTTCTTAAAAAAATCACTTTGTAAACCCAAGAAAACGTAAAAATATCGCAACTTTTTTCAAGAAATAAATCAAAAAAATTAAAAATCAAGCAATTATTGGTTTAAAATTAATACTTGGTTATTTATAAATGAAAAATTCGGTGAAAAAAATAAGAACGTTGAATATTTTACCAAAACACTTGCACTAGCACAGGTTTCACAGGACTGAACACAAAACACAGGTAAAAATAAACCTGCTTACACTTTTCAATAGAACCATAAAAGGGACCTTTTCTTTTTTGTTCAATGGAATGCACCAAAAATAAATAAAAAAGGAAGAAAAGGTCTTCGGAGCCTAGAATGATGATCCTGTCACAAGCATACCTAATTCTTTACTAAAGAACATATTATAAAATAAAGAAGATAGGTATTTCTGGCCCCCCCCTACCCAAGTACCATAGGTATTCTCAATCTCTGGCTCCTGGCTTCTATATTCTATTCTACAGAACGAACGCTTTGGAATCTATACCCAAGTACCATAGGTATTCTCAATCTCTGGCTCCTGGCTTCTATATTCTATTCTACAGAACGAACGCTTTGGAATCTATCCGGTTTCTATAGTTATAGTGTAGCTGAGAAGTTCTAGTCATCAAGACCTGAAGAACATCTCTGGTACCTGTTTTCAGTTCTGAACAGAAGAATTTCTTCTTTGTATTTTGATTCCTACTAAATTGAACGCACTTTTATGATTGGATCAAGCTCACCTGCTCTCTACCTCATATTGAACTTGATGCAATTCATAGCAAGTAATATAACTCATTTCAATTGACATTACTGAATGCAATTATTTATTTAACTCAATCCAATTTATGTGACCTATTACAATTGATGTACCTGCATAACTCGTGTTTCAATCCGATCAAATTGATGTAAATATCAATGCAAAAAATTGAAATCATATCTCCTGAATGTGATTTATGTAACGTTATACAATATTGATGTTAACAAACCTGATTCATTGATATTTAATGCAATTACTATGACTGAAAATGTAATTGATGTAACAACATAGGTAATTATGTCATCTAGGTTTTCATGTAGCAAGTGATACCCTAGAAAATCCTTTTCATGTCAGCTCATATTTGATCGATATCAAATTTAATATTTGGCAATTATCAACTGTGCTTAACACAAGATTGAAATTCCACTATCGAAATTAAATTTAATTTGCTTTTCTTTAGAGTACCGAACTTTAATTAATTATTAATTTGCTGTAACCATTTACGAATAAGTATTAGGCAATTATCAACTGTGCCCAACACAAGATTGAAAGTCCACTATCGAAATTAAATTTAATTTGCTTTTCTTTAGAGTACCGAACTTTAATTAATTATTAATTTGCTGTAACCATTTACGAATAAATATTCGCAAATATTAAAATTCTTTAACCAACAACAAGCAGTGACACATTTGTAAAATCTGTCAAATATTATAGACCTTATTTTAACACCCAGTCCTGTCCTCAAACCGCGAAATCCGATTTAGATGCCACTGTCTTGACCGCTGGACAGGTCTGTATAAAAGTCTTAATTATTTGTGTTGAAGCTAAAATACCCTCTACAATTTTTTGGGGTATCACGGTATTACAAATAGCGTCTTGTGTTTTTTTCATTTCTGTAAGTACAATGAATCTTTTTAGGTCAATAATGCTGTCGCCCTGCCACTGGCCATCACACTTTTATAAGTAAGTAGCTTTTATTTATCCTCAAGAGGCTGAGTGTTCCTGAATTTCAAAGACAAGGAACACTGTCTCTGAGCTGCTGGTATTCAAACCCCAGTTCTTCGATGTTACGTCTGATCTCTGAAGGCCGGAGGTTGCCTTTCTACTTCTTGTACACTCTATACTTACCATATTTCTAACACAATTTAATAAACTGAATAAAAGTAATCGAAGAACTAGAAACAGACGTCATGGTTGGTTCCCAGTTCTTCGATGTTACGTCTGATCTCTGAAGGCCGGAGGTTGCCCTTCTACTTTTGGTACACTCTATACTTACCATATTTCTAACACAATTTAATAAACTGAATAAAAGTAATCGAAGAACTAGAAACAGACGTCATGGTTGGTTGACATTCAGTGCTCACTATACTCAGCGTATAGGAGCTTACTAGCTCAGTGGGTTGATCGTGGAACAATATGATATCAGAACTGGGCAAACAAGAAATCACGGGCCTTATGTCAAACCAGCACCTCATTATTTGATGGTCCACAACACGATAACAGGACTGGGTAACAAAGAAATCGTGGGCCTAATATCACCAGCGCGGGCCTTGGGTATTTACTGACGAACGGGCCTTGGGTATTTACTGACGACCCACGCTTAGAATTTTGTGTTGGTGACAAATAATATGCTCTACCTTGATTTTGATTTTAAGTAAATAACTTGCATTTTATACTATCTTTCTTTTGAAAGAAAGAAGAAATATTAAAAAGAAAACAATTAATCGAATAGAAAATGGACAGACACAAGGTAGAAAATCTCAAAATATTTTCCAAACTTCAATTAATCATACCTAGTGCTTATTTATACTGCTCGAATTCTATCCTTTACCTCAGAAGTAGACTACTACTATTATTGTGGTTTTGTGGTCAAATTCTCAAACAATAAAATTTCATAGATCGTCTGGGCCAGCCTGGTTACCAGGCGAGCTTTCTTTTGTGGAGTTGATTTGAATTGAAGAGGAAGAAGAAATATTAAAATGAAAACAATTAATCGAATAGAAAATGGACAGACACAAGGTAGAAATTCTCAAAATATTTTCCAAAAAACTTCAATTAATCATAGTGCTTATTTATACTGCTCGAATTCTATCCTTTACCTCAGAAGTACACTACTACTATTATTGTGGTTTTGTGGTCAAATTCTCAAACAATAAAATTTCATAGATCGTCTGGGCCAGCCTGGTTACCAGGCGAGCGTCTTGACCACTACACCACCTCAAAATAATACGTCTCAAGATTAATTTTTTCACAGAGCATAATCCGCATGATAAATGTCCTGATCAGCGGAAGTCAAAAAGCCAAATCGGACAATATTGATCCCGATGGCATTCTAAACACGTAGCCCTATCGATTATTTCGAGCCGCAGTAGTAGGACGGCAGTTGTAGCCAAAACCAAATGTCAGCCCAAAGCAATCACCCTAGTTAGGGCTAATTGAGAGGCTGACGAAAAACGCCGCTCGGAAAAATCTAATAAAAGAAGTTTCGGTGGTCAAAAACTGATCATCTTTGCACAGAAGTTCAGTAGAGTAGTCTGTGGTTACTGAACGGTGTGGATTTTACGATTTGATGACACAAGATCATTTTATTTTTGCGGTCTGAAATTCTAGACATATTCGAAGTCTAGTTTATGATCTAATTTTACAACATACACTTGTAGGTACAGGATGTTTATTCAATGTTAGGTTGTTCGTAAGCTAAAAAATCCTAGCAAATATTTTCTGTCTCATACCCAGATGGGGTTTTATGCCGCAGATCCCGTTGGAATCAGAAAGGAAAAGGAAAAAGCAGGATGTTTATTCAATGTTTGGTTGTTCGTAAGCTCAAAAATCCTAGCAAATATTTTCTGTCTCATACCCAGATGGGGTTTTATGCCGCAGATCCCGTTGGAATCAGAAAGGAAAAGGAAAAAGAAAATGGCCTGATCAGCGGAAGTCAAAAAGCCAAATCGGACAATATTGATCCCGATGGCATTCTAAACACGTAGCCCTATCGATTATTTCGAGCCACTGTTGACATAATTTAAGTGAGTCATTTTCTAAAGGAAATGGTGCATACATCTCGCATACTTAGTTATTAATTAGCAATTACCTGTATGCAATCGTAAAGACGTAATACGCAATAGTGTTGGCGTATTGTGTTGCAGATAAAACAGTATGACTAAAGACTTTACAATCCAGAAGACGATAATGTTAGCAGCTAGTGCTAGAAACCTGAGAGTTACCTCGGTGGACAAGCGATCTGAGGGGTTTCAACTGGCAGGCACCTACTACAAGAATAAAACACCTCCTAATCTAAAACAACTTTGAGGGAAGGAAAAAGGGAGGGAAAGGGAGAATGAAAAGAGAGAGAATTCATATTATTTTTGGTGGATGTGTCACAATTACCTACCGAATTTCCGAGTAAGAGAGAGAGAGAGCTAATGCTTTTGGTGGATGTGTCACCTGTCACAAACACCAAACTTTCTAATAAACAGAGAATGGAGAAGTGAAGACTATAATATTTTGGTGGATGTGTCATATTGATCTACCAAATTTTATAGCAAATTTTTCAATACAGCATCAGAGAAGAAGGTACCAATAATCAATGTCAACATTAGTGGATGTGCCAAAGTGCGAAATCATCAATATTAAGATAAACAAGGTAATATTCAACTCTTCACATTGAAATATGAGATTATGAGCCAATCCAGTGTTAAACAATAGAGAATAGAAGCTATAATACCCTAATTCGGCATTGGGAAACAGTATGATCTGGAGGGTACTTTTGTTTAACACTACCGAGTTTCAGCTGAAGATCTTGATAAATTAGGCAGAGTAGGTAGGTATCTTTGATCATAATTATTTGATGATGTAATTACCTTCTAATGAATCTAATCAGAATTCAGACAGATGACTTGCTTATTCTGCTAGAATTGAACTGAATAGACTTGAGAGTTTTAATTTTTCTAACTCTCTCAGTCGAATCTTCTAAGTTTTAAGGTAATTAGTGCTTTATTTTAGAATTTAGACTTGTCAGCTTAGAATATGGTGATATATTATTATTAGCTATTATTTTAGACTGTCGAGTGAGAACAGTTCACTAAATCACCACTTTATTGATGCGATCTCAGTCATAAAAAATCTGGTGTGAACATCACACGACTTTCTATTACATTTGCGGAACACGTATTTGAAAAAAAAAATCCCGAGCCTGAGCCGCCTACGGCGTCCGATTTTTGGTCGAAAATTTCCTATCTTAAAATACTCCCCATGTAATGAGGAATCATTAAACAAGCCAGTTTGTGCAAATGGCTTGAGCGTGTAAACAGTCCATTACGTAAACCCACCTAAATGGACTAGTATTTCATCACAAGAGGGTTTTAAAATACTAGCTCAACATAGAACTTTGTTTACATCTACTGTACACGCATTTCTGAGTTTAGCAACCATCGGCATCGATAGGTATAGGGGTATAACGTCACTTTTAACAACTTAGGTCTTCTCATGACGGGGGTTTCACCCACCGCTCGGCGACAAGTCACTCGCCTCCTCAATATAACCTCACCCAGTCTGAGTGGAGCGAGGAACCCAGCAGCACGCGGATTCCCCAGATGGTCACCATCCAGGTACTAACCACGGGCAACGTTGCTTAACTTCAGTGATCTGTGGGGAAATGGTGCATTAAAAGTGCCATCGCCGCTGGTAAGCTATACAATCTATACATATTGGTTGATTGAAAATTTACAAATACATAGAATGTAAAATTGGTTTACCTGAAAGGAGAGCTGAGACATATCAACGGGTTTGATACGGTTGAGTGCCGAGAGTCGTTCAAGCCGTTCCCTGGCTTGTTGCTCGACGGCAATGACGAAAGCATCTTGAACATTTTGATTTTCCGGGAAATCAAGTGCTGAAAACAAGACAGAACCGGGAAAATTAGAAACACAACCGGGAAATTAGACAAAATAAATGAAATGAAATATTAAGTCACATTTCTAAGGGTGTGTTCACACACAGTCGACCGGTCGTCTATTGCTGTCGACTGAACCGTCCACACTGCCTCGACAACATAGATTAACAACAATCGGCCGTCGATCGATATCAATCCACGGACGGTTGACTATGTTTGGTCACAGCTTCAAGCTAATTCTTTTAAGCAGCCTAGGACACGTTTCGTTCTTATTTGATCTCATCAGCTAGATATAGCTCTCAGGTGCTAGCTAATAATTCCAAAGTTGATGGAAATTTCAATCTTCCGTTCTGAATAAAAAAATAAATAAATAATGGGACCGAAAACTTTACAGTCCATTACTTTTCACCTCTGTGGCTGAGTGGTAAAGAAACACGAACTCTGAACTCGAAGCTGCTGGGTTCGAATTCCGACAGTGACGGAAATTTTCTAACCAGACTTCAGACTTTTCCGATCGGCATGGACGTAAATGAGCATAATTTTTTTCGTACCTCCTTCATAGCCTTGTTCGTAAAAAAACTGACTCCCTCGAAATATTGATATTTTATATATTTGTTCAATCCTGATTTTCACGTAAAAAACAGCGAAATTTAAGCTGGAATTGTGTGAATGTGTAGGGATTATAATTATTCGTAAAATCAGTACCCTTCCTTAACCCTTCATATTGATAATAATAATTCAGAGTTAAAGTTCACTTGAGCCTTTTTACACACTTTTCTAAGCAAGTGAGAACAGTTCACTAAATCACCACTTTATTGATGCGATCTCAGTCATAAAAATGGTGATTGCTTGGCCGATTCAATTGAATCCTAGCCAGTCTGTGTCCATAATCCATATTCAAGATCTATTTGCTCTTTATTCTATGGACTTCACCCCCGTTTCTTCCCCTACTAGATTTGCTTAAGTTCGGCCTTGGTTTGGTTAGTAACAAAGCTATCACATGAGAAGCCCTATGAATCATTACTTGACTATTTTTTCTCTGCATTGATAAAGACGGGGCACACGTTTATAAGAATTGCCTACTTGGAGAAAAAGAGACGGGTGATGGAAATAAGCACGTTCTCTGAATAAAAAAATAAATAAATAATGGGACCGAAAACTTTACAGTCCATTACTTTTCACCTCTGTGGCTGAATGGTAAAGAAACACGGACTCTGAACTCGAAGCTGCTGGGTTCGAATTCCGACAGTGACGGAAATTTTCTAACCAGACTTCAGACTTTTCCGATCGGCATGGATGTAAAAGAGCATAATTTTTTTCGTACCTACTTCATAGCCTTGTTCGTAAAAAAACTGACTCCCTCGAAATATTGATATTTTATATAATTATTTGTTCAATCCTGATTTTCACGTAAAAAACAGCGAAGTTTAAGCTGGAATTGTGTGAATGTGTAGGGATTATAATTATTCGTCAAATCAGTACCCTTCCTTAACCCTTCATATTGATAATAATAATTCAGAGTTAAAGTTCACTTGAGCCTTTTTACACACTTTTCTAAGCGTCATTTTAAACTTTTGGTAGCATCGAAATTTCATGTATGTTCATTTAGTTCATATTCTCATGTTTAGTTGTTTACATTTTATCATTTAGTTTTAATTTCATGTTCTTCAGTTTCCTCTACTCGAGTGTTTTTGTATTGGTGTAACATTCCAAAGTGTTGGTATCACCTCAAGTCGGTAAAACATTCCTCGGTTTGAAGTAAAAGCCATTGAACAATACTCGTCATCTTGTACCTCATGGGAACTATAATTTCTCCTTGGAACTACGCGAATACCATTAGTTGTCAATTTGTCATTGCTATCACATCAATCTTTACTTCATTGAACAATACTCGTCATCTTGTACCTCATGGGAACTGTAATTTCTCCTTGGAACTACGCGAATACCATTAGTTGTCAATTTGTCATTGCTATCACATCAATCTTTACTTAAACCAAGTACTATGAGGAATGGCTTTTTATTAACACAATATTTGCTTTGGCATCAAAGCGATGGTGAAATTGCATCAATCTTTACTTAAACCAAGTACTATGAGGAATGGCTTTTTATTAACACAATATTTGCTTTGGCATCAAAGCGATGGTGAAATTGATTTATTGAATACCTACAAAGAGTTTCGGATAGTTGTATTTGGATGTCAATATTCGTACATGATTAAGTATGCGAATACTGAATTAAAATCCGACTATTCATTTGACAAATTTGGCTGAATGTGTCAAGAGAGTTAACTCAAGAGTTGAACACTTTATGTAACAAACAGGATACTGATCCGTTAGGCCCGCTACACACGTTGTGGTCAGTGGTCACTGGAGGCCAGGACTGTGCAGACCAAGCCTTTCCAGCGACCGTGACGTGTGTGGCGGGCCTAGGGCAAGAAGTCTGGACTAGGCTGGGCCTTTCCTGTGATCGCAACGTGTGTGGTGGGCCTTAATTTATTACTAGATTTCATAACAGATCACTATACGTGTATACTACCACATAACCACACAGTTCGTCTAGTGGTATCACCAATTTGTCATGCAAAAGGCTCCGACTTTGTGTCCCAAATTGCGGCGAAATTTTGCACTTGTCTATCGATCGGACTCTGAGCCCAAGCAGTCTCCTAACAAGCTCAGAGGTCAACATGAGACTGTATAGTCCCGGGCATAAGTAACAGATACAGTTGTATTTTCCTTTTGGAATTTCCCCTCTTCTGAAGCTTGATTCCCCTCTTTTGGCATGATAGCGCCTGTACTAAACCATAGGAAATCCAAGATGGCGCACCATCGGGAACCGGTTCCGTTTCCGAAAGGAAAATATAATTCTTCTTCTCTTTCTGGTACCATGTCCATTACTGAACGTTGGTAATCAAATTGGCTAATCTTATTGGATCTTGAACTATTTGATATAGGGATATGTTTGTTTCTTGATACCATTCTCTCAGGTTCTGCATCCAAGATGTTCGTTTTCTTCCTCGTCCTCTTCTCCTTCCTTCTAGGGATCCTTTCAATAGTACTCACACATACAATGTCATAATTTGTTACTCACTGTACATTCAATTACAATTAGCCCTGTCATAGGAAATTAATCCCTAAAAAGCGATTTATTGGGTATTAAAAGTTGCCGTTAGGAGCGAGTCAATCCCATGTTACTTTTTTTATGGCGAATCGATTCATACTTTTAGCCTGCTGTGACAATAAATGTTGAGCTTTTACTGACAATACCCAATGTTCCGTTTTTATGGGGTAAATTTGTACGAAGCAGTGACTGGACAACCGAAATAAGTGTACCTAGGTTGAGTTATTTGGCTATAAAAGGTTCTGCTTCTCAAAATTGAATTGAATCGAACTTATTAAACAGGGTCAAAACAGAAATAAAAGTTGGGTTGAACCGTTGGATGGCAAAAATTTCCTCGGGTAATAAACCCACATCATATACCTACAATTTGTTAATAAATTATGTGTGTAGGTAAGTATCTATAGGTATTACCTACGTACTTGTAGGTACAAATCACTTATATGTAGGTTGTACGTACATAGATACTCGTAGGTAATTAGATTTCCAATTGTTTCACCAAGCGTTCTGTTCTGTTAAGTCACCACAACTTTGCCAATCCACGTCTCTTATCACTTATATTATGTAGGTTGTACGTACATATTAGATACTCGTAGGTAATTAGATTTCCAATTGTTTCACCAAGCGTTCTGTTCTGTTAAGTCACCACAACTTTGCCAATCCACGTCTCTGTGACGTAGCCGTCTCCCTCGCCATCATTATTAATCTAATAGGTAATCCAGTCGACATTTGTACCAGGTATCGACACAAGCACAAGTCATTGACATACCCTAGACACTCCACATACCTTGGAAGAGAAATTATTAAATCGGTACCAATATACTTCACAATAGGCTAATAGTATACCAGGCTACAACATCTCGTGTAATTACTTTGGTGGAAGGAGAAATACCAGAGCCAAACCTAAATCACGAACCTCGAGATCAGAACTCACAGTCAGAGACACAATGAGCTAGAAATGAGGGCTGTACTAGACAAACTCAATTATGAAATGAAGAACAAGAAGAAAAAGAAGACGAAGAAAGAAGAAGAGGAAGAAGAAGAAGAAGAAGAAGAAAAATCAAATCGACTATAGGCGAGTGGGGGGAGTTACTCATTTTATGCTCCTAAGGATAATTGGGCTAGAAATAATGAGGCTAATCAGGCTAAAGATACCTTATGTGTAACGTTTGTAATGATAATCGGGGTTAATAAAGTCACCTTGTAGAGACATCGGAATGCCAGCTCTTCAATTATTGTCCTCAAAGCTGAGTGCACTTCAGATTTATGCAGAAATATGCGATTTTTCCGGACAGTCACCCATTCAGAGACCGCCACTTACGACGGTACTACTCGAGTGTTTTTGTATTGGTGTAACATTCCAAAGTGTTGGTATCACAAAGAAGACGAAGAAAGAAGAAGAAGAAGAAGAAGAAGAAGAAGAAGAAAAATCAAATCGACCATAGGCGAGTGGGGGGAGTTACTCATTTTATGCTCCTAAGGATAATTGGGCTAGAAATAATGAGGCTAATCAGGCCAAAGATACCTTATGTGTAACGTTTGTAATGATAATCGGGGTTAATAAAGTCACCTTGTAGAGACATCGGAATGCCAGCTCTTCAATTATTGTCCTCAAAGCTGAGTGCACTTCAGATTTATGCAGAAATATGCGATTTTTCCAGACAGTCACCCATTCAGAGACCGCCACTTACGACGGTACTACCTACTCGAGTGTTTTTGTATTGGTGTAACATTCCAAAGTGTTGGTATCACCTCAAGTCGGTAAAACATTCCTCGGTTTGAAGTAAAAGAGTTGCATTGAACTCCTTTATTATTTTGAAAGTTCTGTAATTATATTATTTTAAGGTTCAGTCAGTAAGAATGTTAGGAAATTACAGAGCGGCTAACCCATAGTTCACTCTTACTTCATCGCAGTGACCTCCAACATCTTCTTGGTTAGAAAAGAGGAGAATCAGAAATTAAATATAATAAAACTTTGTATTTCTACGGGAACTATGTTCCATCACGATTCTTTGATCCAGTGTTCAGAAGCGAGAGTTGGATCTTAAGGATGATCTCAGCCTCGAGTGAACGTTTGAGTTGTACTTCTGCGTAAGAAACCGTAGGCTTATTTGAGTAGTAATTCTGAGTGAGCAACCATTTAACCAACAGGCTAAAAAAATATCCACTCATGGTTGGTGAAATTTTTGGTAAAAATGTTAAAAACAAAGGAGCCCGATTGCACCTTATCGGGCTTTATGAGGACTTCTCTTCCAAGCAACTAATAATACCTACACGCCTTCAGTTCAAAGAACTACCATTAACTCATAGTTAGTTAATCTACTTGTAATCTGTGTGTAAGTGTAAAGTTCACATATCCGCCGCCAGGGCCACAGGAAAGCGAAAAATACCAAGGATGTTGAAAACTGCTAAAGTCAAGAGCATTTTCCGCTCTATTTTCATTGGCGCGATTCAAGACTCATTCAATTCAACAATTGAACTCGATTGCACCTTATCGGGCTTTATGAGGACTTCTCTTCCAAGCAACAAGCAACTAATAATACCTACACGCCTTCAGTTCAAAGAACTACCATTAACTCATAGTTAGTTATCTACTTGTAATCTGTGTGTAAGTGTAAAGTTCACATATCCGCCGCCAGGGCCACAGGAAAGCGAAAAATACCGAGGATGTTGAAAACTGCTAAAGTCAAGAGCATTTTCCGCTCTATTTTCATTGGCGCGATTCAAGACTCATTCAATTCAACAATTGAACAATCAGTTTCAGTCTTTCTTTTCTCCAAAATAATCTATAAATTGAAAAATACGTTTAGTACACGAAAGTTATGTTTATTTTTCTGTCTTTTTTAGTTAAATCAAATGAGTTATAATTTATAATAGAGTTCGTTTTAAGTTGTTTGATAAAATTTACTGGTATGATTAAAATTAGTATAAACATTATCAGTTATTAAACTGCTTACAAATATCATCATCAATATGAAATCCCCGATACAACTGAAACAAGTAGGTACGTTGCTTGGTTACCCTACTTTTCTGGTTAACTCTGATATAGATCCGGATACCTAATACCTAAATTGGTATAGGTAGGTATCTCTATTGGTAAGTTAGGTAAGTCTCAGAATTATATTACAATATCCTGTTATTGAATACATCAGCATACTTTTCCAACGACTTTCATATCAAATATTTCCGATACACAAATTTTGGTAGTCTCGGGAAAATATCCTTACATGTTACATCGTCGTTGCTTGGTTACCCTACTTTTCTGGTTAACTCTGATATAGATCCGGATACCTAATACCTAAATTGGTATAGGTAGGTATCTCTATTGGTAAGTTAGGTAAGTCTCAGAATTATATTACAATATCCTGTTATTGAATACATCAGCATACTTTTCCAACGACTTTCATATCAAATATTTCCGATACACAAATTTTGGTAGTCTCGGGAAAATATCCTTACATGTTACATCGTATAACAATACATGGATCACTCGAGATTTCATTACTGAGAAATAACGGTGTTGAATAGAAAAATATTCATAGAATTACACCGTACGTTATTCGTACAACCTACAACAATACATGGATCACTCGAGATTTCATTACTGAGAAATAACGGTGTTGAATAGAAAAATATTCATAGAATTACACCGTACGTTATTTCTTGCCTGGCTTAATATTCTGACAGCTTCACAGTTTCCTAAAAATGTTTATTGATGCCACTGTCAGCTAAAGAGCTACTTATCCTAATACCAAAATTCACGTTATCCAAGGAAAATCGAGCAAAATATTCACTTTTCGTTGGCCGATCAGTTTAGACTTTAGACTATCAATTTTAGCGGCTGTTTCATTAAACCCTCTAGGATTGACGCTTTTTATTGAGGAAGCTACAAACTACAGGAGCGCTAGATTTGAAGTAATAATAGGTAATTGATTTGATTCATGTTTATGCAAGGAATAATAGATCAGAATCAACTGGACAAAGCAAGATTAGTTTTACGAATCTGGACAAAGGAAGAGTGTATCTATTGTTCCTACCATCTGCCTGAGTGGTCAACTCCTAACCTGGGAACCTGAGGGTCCCAGGTTCGAATCTCATCAAAACAGAAAACGGTAATGTGACTTTAAGCCCGAATTAATCTTAAGAAACAGAAAAAGCTCTTATAAGAGAAACAAAGTAACGCTATGTTGAGCAGTAGAAAGCGCTTTAAGCAATTAATCTGGTCGATTGTTTAAGTTTCAATGAAACTTCTATTATAATTATAACGCCCAGCCTAGAGTCTTATAAAACTTCGATGTCCTGTTGTGTCTTAAGTATAAAAACATAAACAATAACAATAGCCTCAGAAATAACATGGAAGACAATAGAGAATCTTATTCATAGGTTTTAAAAAGTTTAAAAACGCGTTTTTATAACACAAAAATTACGAATGTAGTCACAGTCCAAAAAAATATGAACACGGTCTGGACTCTGATTATATTTGAATGCCTGGCAATATTAAGATTAGTG
This sequence comes from Diaphorina citri, assembly GCF_000475195.1. Classification (NCBI taxonomy): domain Eukaryota; kingdom Metazoa; phylum Arthropoda; class Insecta; order Hemiptera; family Psyllidae; genus Diaphorina; species Diaphorina citri. Next base: position 109,274 of record NW_007378191.1, read on the forward strand.
GATGTGCTATTGTACCAAAAATGCCAAATCATCAAAATCAACTTTACAATATGTACAGGATGGTAGGGAGGGAAAGGGGGGGGGGAGACAGAGGATACTCAGATAAAATAGGTAAGATAACTAGTTTATACGTAGAACAGCAGACAGCACATTTCGCTATCGCGTTTGTCTGTTTATAATTTCTCTACTTACTTTCCGGTTTTTGCTGATTGGACATTTCGAGTGGCGCCAGTGGATTTCAGATTTGTATCAGGAGGAGCACTCCAACACAGTCTCATTGTAAACAGGTGTGTTATGTAAGGCGATGAAAATTCAGGTTATCTCATGATGTCATTATTGAGAACATCATATTATGAGTGATATTCTTGATTTGCCAACAATCAATTTGCACTGGTGTACTCGGATATGACTTGGAAATCTTGGAATGGACTTGAGTTGGCACGTATTGATAAGTTTGATTTTATAAGCTCAATTAAAATTACCTCACTTAGATGTTGAGAGTCAAACAAATTCATTTCCACTATACAAGGATTGTGAATTTGTGAAAGTTTTCCCAAGTATGAAAAATGAAAAGCTCAAGGTTGTTTCTCACACAACACCTAATTATAAAAGTCATAAAATTCAAGCAAAACTTGGAAATGAAAACAAAATCGTCATAACATTGAATCCCAACACCCAAAAGTGTTCCGTTCCCAAGCGAAGGGCAATTTTAAACAGTCAAACTTTTCGAACAACATTTACACTTTCAAATGCAAAAGACGCAAATTAAATTAAAAGTTAGAGCTGTGCAAAGTTAGAAGTAGTGATATTTTTGAAAAGCTGTTATTAAGGTGAGTAGATGTTAGTTTTCAAAAGCGTTTTGTCTATTACCTTTGCTAATAATACTCGTATATCCTCGATTACACTTTTGATAAGTTAAACTAACCTATCCACTGCACTAGAAGTAAAACAACATCTATCAGTAGAAATTCAGGGTTTTAAAAAGTTTAAAAACACGTTTTTATAACACAAAAATTACGAATGTAGTCACAGTCCAAAAAAATATGAACACGGTCTGGACTCTGATTATATTTGAATGCCTGGGAACTTCCTCGGATTTAGAGTTTTTACACGGATTAATTCATGTAGGTACCTCACACATGTACTCCATATTTTTTATGAATGAAGCTCGAATGAATCATCATGGGTAAAAATGTTAATAACTTCAATAATAATTTCAATCTCCAACTTATTTAAGATGGGTATAATTTTAGGAATTCACGATCGGTATTTGTTTACACACTAAAAGCACCATCGGTATTTAATTTGATGAGTATGAAAAACCCCATTCTGAAATTCTCCTGAAATGACACTAGTAAAAATGTTAATAACTTCAATAATAATTTCAATCTCCAACTTATTTAAGATGGGTATAATTTTAGGAACTCACGATTGGTATTTGTTTACACACTAAAAGCACCATCGGTATTTAATTTGATGAGTATGAAAAACCCCATTCTGAAATTCTCCTGAAATGACACTTGTAATAATTCCGATATGTCTAAGATGATCGGTCCACTCACAACTACTGAATGTCAGCCACCATTACACTTTGTCACCAACCTCACAGTTATTGCATACGGGAAAAGTCCACAATCAGGCCCGTTCCTACGCGGTATTACTGTTTCTTAGACTACAACTTCTTGGAAAATCTTCCTATTGATCATCAAAATAATTAAGTTCAATTCAATGGGAAATTATTTTAATGAAAAAAATATACCCAATTAAGAATAAATTATTGTTTTAGAAAAAAAAAAATCTTTTTTTCCGAGTATTTTTATGTCGTCAGTTGGACATTGATATTTCACTCCTTGATTTTCCCCCCTTCTTTCAAGTAGGTAGTATACTTATTTATATCTACCTATTGGAAATGACACAATAGAGCAGTTGCAAATGGGTAAAAATTATAATTAACTGGTCGATTCCTATGTAAAAAGTTGGGAAAAATCCAAATCTGAGGTCAAAACTCCGAAAAAATAACTGTAACAGGTCGAAAATTCAATTTTTATTTTCCGTTCTAATGAAAGAGTTCAAATATGTGTGACGTCAGACTTTACGCAGTTGTTTTTTTTCGTCCGTTAGGTAGCGCTAGTATGCGAGCACACTTGCGGAGGAGCAGAAAGAAATGCGCAGAAACGTATGCGCACAAACACACTCATGTGGAGCTTTGCTTGGGACATTTGATGTGACGTCATCGCCTACGGGAGCGTATACCGTGACGTCAAAGTTCACGATTTACCGGCATTTTTTTAATCGATTTACCTATCTCGGGATGTAGAAGTCGTAGAAGAAAAAGGAAAATTCCGTTGGTCCTCATTTTTCCTGCTCTATGACTTTGAAACATCACCCAACTAAGCGCAACTGATCTATTTTATTACCTTCTCTATTAGTCATTAGCTCATTAAATACAATATTTACTACCTATAGGTAGTAGGTAGGTAGGTACTTGAAGAAAATTATTGTGAATACTCAGAAGATCTACATAATATAATATGACATATACATTGTAACTACAACCAAAGAAAAATTCGTGACGAAAAAAAAAAATCGTGCAGTGTGAACAGGCTGTGACGATCTGAGCCCCTCTTGGGGTTAAATCTAAGTGCACTCCGCCTCGTGGGGGCATTAGGAGCAATGATTAAGAAGTTGGTAATTCCAAGAGGGAAACGGTAAGGTGCGAGGTAAATTGAGAATCTTAATCTGGCTATGACTGAATTACTGAATAGATACCTATAATTATGAGATCATCAATGAAACTATACTAACTATTTTTTTCTGCCATGTACTGTGTATACTCTTAACTTATTAGTTATTAGAACAGCGGTTCACAACAATCTCAATAATGGAAAAAAAATCAAGTTTCTTTTTTATTCTATTTACTCATTTTCAATCGATCTATAAAATAGATTTTTCCCGAATGTCCTGTAGGCGATGTAATTTAAATGAGAGTGTTCCCAATACACACGACACTATTTTTTTTCGAGTGTGAACGAGCTCTAAGAATAAATAAATGATTAGAAAGAGGAATCATCTGAGGGAGGTACCACGAAAAGCACTTATGATGCAGTGAGTAATGAGCTTGAAAACGGCTGAATCAGATAATATAAAATTAAACAAGGTAATATTCAACTCTTCACATTGAAATATGAGATTATGAGCCAATCCAATGTTAAACAATAGAGAATAGAAGCTATAATACCCTAATTCGGCATTGGAAAACAGTATGATCTGGAGGGTACTTTTGTTCAACACTACCGAGTTTCAGCTGAAGATCTTGATAAATTAGGCAGAGTAGGTATCTTTGATCATAATTATTTGATGATGTAATTACCTTCTAATGAATCTAATCAGAATTCAGACAGATGACTTGCTTATTCTGCATAATTCCCATTAACATTAACTCATTAAGTCATTACATAGACATACCTACTTATTATACAGACATACCTACTCATTACATAGACCTACACCTACTATTAGTAGCTTTCATTAGAACAGCCATTCCCAAGCTATACGGTTAACGAAGCTTTCTAGGTTCCTCTCACAGTTTTGTGCAAACCAAACAAACCGGCATGCGCAAGCCAGTTATGCTATGACACAGACATTAGGCAATGCTAACTGCTAACTGAAACTGAAGCTGTTCTACTTTGAATGTTATGTATTTCATTGAATGAACTAATTGTTTACAGTATTATTATGTACGACATTTCAAAACAACAACAAATAACCAATATCAGAAAGTAACCGATATCAGATAGTATACTATCAAAATAAGGCTATCTCTGTCCATGCTATGACACAGACATTAGGCAATGCTAACTGAAACTGTTCTACTTTGAATGTTATGTATTTCATTGAATGAACTAATTGTTTATAATATTATTATGTACGACATTTCAAAACAACAACAAATAACCAATATCAGAAAGTAACCGATATCAGATAGTATACTATCAAAATAAGGCAATTCTCTCACAGCGATGTAACCGTGATAAGTTTGTTACCATGGTAACCTGATAATCCGTATAATTTCTGCTTTACCATAAGCAAAGGCCGTGATTAGAGAAATTTCCAAAGAGCATTATAATTCCCATTAACATTAACTCATTAGATAGACATACCTACTTATTATACAGACATACCTACTCATTACATAGACCTACACCTACTATTAGTAGCTTTCATTAGAACAGCCATTCCCAAGCTATACGGTTAACGAAGCTTTCTAGGTTCCTCTCACAGTTTTGTGCAAACCAAACAAACCGGCATGCGTAAGCCAGTTTGTGCAAATGGCTTGAGCGTGTAAACCCACCTAAATGGACTAGCATTTCATCACAAGAGGGTTTTAAAATACTAGCTCAACATAGAACTTTGTTTACATCTACTGTACATGCATTTCTGAGTTTAGCAACCATCGGCATCGATGAAGCTACATATAGGTATAGGGGTATAACGTCACTTTTAACAACTTAGGTCTTCTCGTGACGGGGGTTTTACCCACCATTTGGCGACAAGCTACCCGCCTCCTCAATATAACCTCACCCAGTCTGAGTGGAGCGAGGAACCCAGCAGCACGCGGATTCCCCAGATGGTCACCATCCAGGTACTAACCACGGGCAACGTTGCTTAACTTCCGTGATCTGTGGGGAAATGGTGCATTAAAAGTGCTATCGCCGCTGGTAAGCTATACAATCTATACATATTGGTTGTTTGAAAATTTACAAATACATAGAATGTAAAATTGGTTTACCTGAAAGGAGAGCTGAGACATATCAACGGGTTTGATACGGTTGAGTGCCGAGAGTCGTTCAAGCCGTTCCCTGGCTTGTTGCTCGACGGCAATGACGAAAGCATCTTGAACATTTTGATTTTCCGGGAAATCAAGTGCTGAAAACAAGACAGAACCGGGAAAATTAGAAACACAACCGGGAAATTAGACAAAATAAATGAAATGAAATATTAAGTCACATTTCTAAGGGTGTGTTCACACACAGTCGACCGGTCGTCTATTGCTGTCGACTGAACCGTCCACACTGCCTCGACAACATAGATTAACAACAATCGGCCGTCGATCGATATCAATCCACGGACGGTTGACTATGTTTGGTCACAGCTTCAAGCTAATTCTTTTAAGCAGCCTAGGACACGTTTCGTTCTTATTTGATCTCATCAGCTAGATATAGCTCTCAGGTGCTAGCTAATAATTCCAAAGTTGATGGAAATTTCAATCTTCCGTGATAGAAATTTTGGGACTGTGAGAAATTGTGTTGTTGTGCCCGCCACAATGTCATGAAGGTTAAGTACCTAGTTGGACACTTAAAATATGGAGTTGACACACATTGAAATAGAAATAAGTAAGCACTTGACACTTGACCCACAACTAAAATTGCAATATATGACGAAAACCCACATTTTTCTAAAATGCTGACCGAAATAGATATGAATGTTAAAAATGTGCTGATGGAAGTATCCGTCAGCAAGCACTACCTAGGCTCAAAGAGTTCTAGTCAGTAGTTGTATGTTTGTAGACTGATTCAGCACTCGTGAGTCACAGTTTAATAACAGTAGGTAGCTGTAGTTTTATTACTTTTTTTTTAGGACAAATTAATTCCGGTTCTAAAAATAGAATTCGTTCTTTAATCCTTTGAAAAGTGAGTAATTAAAATTCGTTATCAGTAGTCGTTTGAAAAAATAAATAAATTGAATTTCCAATTTTGTAATGGACCTTTTTCCTAGAAATATAATGGTTAATTTCCAGTGAATTTCAGTTTGCCACCTCCGAAAATTTATCAGCCAATGAGCTACGAATCCATCCATTCTTCATAGAATAACCTGAAAACCTGGGGCAATCTGAGAACAGAATTCAATATGCTTTCTGATTCTGAGGTAAGAGATTGATCATCTTTAAAAAGTTTCGGAAATATTTCGGAATAAAATTATTCTTCACGTCAAACTTCATAGAACATTTTGTGCTATCTTATAAACCTACTCGTACATATCTACGTAAACAGCTATGTAGGGTTTTGAATGAGAAGAGAAGACAAGAGAGGACTTAATACTTTTAGTGGATGTGCCAAATTTTCCATTACGGTATATGGGGAGGTTAAAACATTTTCAAGATAAAAGCCTATGTTTTCTTTCTTTTTTTCTCAAAGATTCTGAATGACTTCCATGAAAGTACGTATGGAATAATAAAGCCTATGTTTTCTTTCTTTTTTTCTCGAGGATTCTGAATGTCTTCCATGAAAGTATGTATGAAATAATCTGATTTTGGACATACCACCTATGTCTGTCCTTACACTGTCAAATAATTCGGGGTGCACTTAGTTTCGCGAGGATTGAATCGAATTTTTCAACTATTAAGATTACTCGGTTGCTATATTTCTGTAAGTTCAAAGAGTTGAGTAATAAGTTACTAGTATTTATTTTTGGATATTGATATACTCAAAAGCTCTATTTTGACAGTCCAAACTAACAATAAGTATATTCAATAAGTTAGGTTAGTTGCGAAAGTTATTTCAAGAGCATTATACCTACTCTTGTCATTATTACACTAGACTAGAAGATAGCACTTGAGCATTATTACACTTGTCATTTACTTTATTTGCTCCTACATTCATTCATATTAGTTTACGCCACCCTATACAAGTTTTGAACAAATTAGATTAGGAAAATGTAAATTACAAAACTTGTCAACAAGCGTAGTGGTTGGAGTTAGTTGATGTATACCTATCTATTGGATTTGTTGTTTCTTAAATGGTGGTGGTATAATTTGTTAATTTTTAATAAAACATCGTAAAACAATTGTAATTGCAATTCTATTTTTATAATCACATTTTAAGGCCCAGGATGGAATAAAGAAATGCAAAGTGCAGAAATCTATGGAAAAAAAATGAATAGGGTCTTGGTTTTGCAAAGAAATGACCCTACATCAGATTGCTGAGTGGTATGATCTGTAATAGGACCCTAATGTTGCATAGAAATCAACCTACAGATTGCAGAGTGGTTCAAAGCCTCTATAAAACTATCGAGATAATTAGGTCTCCCCCGTCATTGTTTTAGGTCACCCCTCAGGTTCTGCCCTAGGCGCCACATTAACCACACATTTTGTGTCCTGCTGAGTAGAACCACCCCAGGGTAACTGGTACATCAAGTGTCCACATGTAAGTGTACCTGCCATCCACGCCTAGTTTTGGTGATTATTTTATTTATTAATCTTATCTGGTGACACATTTCGGTGTTGGTTTTCTAGCTAATGATTTGGTTTTATTTTTTATGCATACTCATTTGCAAAGGGTCTTCCCCTATGCTAAAAATAAGACATGAATGAGTTGCTTCTAAGAAGAGCTGTTTTGTTTGTCTAGGTACGTTTTACTACCGGGATTACAGGGACCAACAGGTTGGAATTTTTTTTTTCTTTTTTTTTTTTGTAGTTTTGATTTTTGGATTAGAAAGTTGGATGAGAAGAGTTTATTTTATTTTTAGTGCATGTGTCATAATACTTCCAAATTGTATTCTGTCGTATTCTAACTTGATTTAATTATTCTACCAAATGTGGCTGTTCAAAGAAATTAATAATGAAACTTGCATTCTTACCTGTTAAGATCTTCTTCATCACTTGGTTGCCTCTCTACAACGGCCGTTGTTTTGATCTTATTCTTGACGTTATTGAATTCTCCAATCAACAACTCAGTCTGTCCGTTCAAGTACGAAGTACTAGCACGCCGTTTATCAGCCGAAACTTTGTCGGCTTCGTTTTTCAGAGTCGAAGTAGCGGCTAGGGAAACTCTTCTACCTCCTGAACTGATTAGGCCGTCTGAAGGTTTAAAACTATTGTCTAACTCTTGGTTAACGAGTGTAGATAGTACCGGTTCCGAAGGATTAGTTAAGGCTTTTATCACAGATGGGTTATCACATGTTTCCGATGATGGGTTTCCCGACTCAGGTAATGTTGCAGGATTAGGAGATGAGCTGGATTTCTTATTGTTACATGTAACATACACGGATGTATTAGGAAGGACTGGAGCAGGTTCTTCTATCTTACGAGGAGGTGAATTATTGCTATTTGATTGAGATTGCGATTGAGACTGTTTGATGTATTAGGAAGGACTGGAGCAGGTTCTTCTATCTTACGAGGAGGTGAATTATTGCTATTTGATTGAGATTGCGATTGAGACTGATCTTCTTGATTCAGCTGAAACAAAACCATATGCATACAATATTATATTATAATAAAACCAAACACATACATATGCATAATACCTAGGTACCTGGTACTAACAGTAGTATTGACCATTAAACATAATGGAGTAAATATCCCCTGGATACAGAATGAAATGATCCAGCAGTTCAATATTTCCGGCCCTAGGAAATAACATTGATTTCCCCCTTCAGTTTGAATTACAGCACTAAAAACAATGGAAATTATGTACAACCACATACACATAATATAGTTTACAGTTTGTTGTGGATTCACGCATTAGAAAACAAGCTTGTATTTTCAACGGTGCCTTTTGAAAATTAAAACTGAGTTCAAGTGGAAAACATCACTATTCCATCAATCACATATTTACATCATTGTCGTTTGTAAACTCCCCCTTTGTGGTAAAACGCCCCAGATCTTGGATTATTTCTTGACGATTGCACCCCTACCTTCGCGCTTGATTTAAACAAAAACTAATGTATTATCGATCCCAATTACGCTTACGTAACTGCAGTTTACAAAAATGTTGCACCCCTACCTTCGCGCTTGATTTAAACAAAAACTAATGTATTATCGATCCCAATTACGCTTACGTAACTGCAGTTTACAAAAATTGCGCGGAAGAAAGTTCCTTTTTTTGTTTTAAAAAGAAAGTTACAATTTTTTTCGAAAGCAGCTGCCTTTTCCCCAGATAATTAAACTGTCAACCTAGTTTAAAACATACGAGAAACGAGTAAGATGCTATGGGAAAAACTTTGAACTTTATTATTATTATTTTTTTTTACATCCATAAATTTCCAGTAAATATACACTCCCCAAGCTTTAAGCTTTCATAGTTGTTATAGTTCTTATGCAGAGGAATAGGGGCTCTTGGAAGATCCTCTCATGAGATACCTATTGGCTTTTGTTGTCCTTGTCCTTTTATTTTTATTTTTTATTATTATTATTTTTTTTTTTACTTAAGGGGAATGGGGCACAAAATGGCAGGTATTGACGACGGACATACTATCTCTGTGTAAAACATTCGGTGTGATGATGGTATTCATATACATATTTCTTTGGGATTTGGAGAGACATCTTGTTTGTTTCACCCTGTATACGCGTATAGGAAAATCTGAATATGAGTTGTTATTGTACTCGTATACCGGATGACCTTCCAGTATCTCGAAACCCAAAATGAATAATAAAAAAATACACCCTCAGGTTGAAGTCGTGTCATCAGCTAGATAGGTACTCTTAGGATCATGGGAGCTATTGGTGACCCTACGCAAATATGCTAAAATGATAGGCTAAAAATCAAAGGTGATTTCTCTTTAGAGCAGCTAAAGTTTCTAGTTTCATTGGAACAAGTCTTGAATTTATTCACAGTGCAAAAACAAGGGCATTCTAAGTTTTTAACAAAGCGAAATGAAATCTGGCAAGTCTGAAGTTGGTTTCATTTTATCCTCAGGGCTATGTGAGATGTGAGAGTGTATTAGAGGATACTTGTCGTATCTTCAGGATATTCCTCATACTTGACCACGAATACAAAACCTTCCAACAGGAAATCTACACCAATACCAATCTAAATCACGTCATATACTCTTACCTAGATATTATTCAAAGTTATTCCAGACAATTTCAAATATTCTTTTTTCAAAGTTAATCCAAGAAAAAACATGGGGCTGATTTGTTTCTTGAAAAATATGTTATCGCAAAGTACACACATAAACAAATTTACAGTAATAAAAAATAAAATATGTATAATATAAAAAAACACTCAATTCGAATGCGTAGTTTGCACACCTATAAAAAAAACTCTATTAAAACTTCACAAAAAAATCACAATCAAAAAGATACACTCAATTCGAATGCGTAGTTTGCACACCTATAAAAAAAACTCTATTAAAACTTCACAAAAAAATCACAATCAAAAAGATTAAAAGCTATTTGTTAGAAAAAAAAGGTACGAAGGTTACAAAGGAATTTGAAATTGTAAGATTAAAAATTAATTATTTAACCTAAATACAGAAATTAAATAAAAAAACACTGAAACTTTAACACCCAGCACTGGTCACTGACTGAACAGCAACAGAATTGTGTTGACTGTTGCTATCAAGGCCAAAGTAGTTACCTGTGAGTTCTGAGCAGAGAGTGGTACTTGGTACTCTATCTCAGATATACTCTAGGTGGAAGATATACGGGATGAGAATACCACACCTCACACTCTGCCACGAGTACAAAACAAAACAACAGTGCCAGAACAACTTTCAGTACAACAACTTCAACATGAAATTATCTTAGTTTATCCAGAAAATTGACGGGAGAACAATAGAATCTCGATAACGATAAGGATGATACGAGCAAAGAATATGATACTCAGAAAAAGATACATACCTAAAAGAGAGCTTGATTTCCAAAGACCCCAATTTTTGAAAGGGTCACAGAATCAACCTGCCAAATTAGAAACCGAACAAAACACAGATTGCTCATTTTTTATCAACCTTTATATCAAGGATCAAGGGCTTTCTGATCTCAAGAGGTTTATTCTAATCACTCAGACACCTGCGTCTTATGCCCTCACTAGGGTTCAGGGGAGCAAAGAATATGATACTCAGAAAAAGATACATAAAAGAGAGCTTGATTTCCAAAGACCCCAATTTTTGAAAGGGTCACAGAATCAACCTGCCAAATTAGGAACCGAACAAAACACAGATTGCTCATTTTTTATCAACCTTTAGGTATATCAAGGATCAAGGGCTTTCTGATCTCAAGAGGTTTATTCTAATCACTCAGACACCTGCGTCTTATGCCCTCACTAGGGTTCAGGCCCTACCCACTATCTACCCTAAGAAATATTTCAAAGATCTTTCAAATTAAAGCGAATAATAGGGATCGTTTTGTAAAGCGCCAAAATATCTCATGCTTCATTTATCGTAAGACATCTTGAAAGTATTCCTCTTTTCTTCCAATCAGAAAATTTTCATCTGACGGGCGAGGTGCACGGATGCTCTTAAGAAAATATAAGAATACATTTTTCGTTATTCTACAGAATTTCCATCAATCTTGACGCATCTCCTAACAGATGAATTCAGCTTTTCCAAATGAAAATGGAGGAAAATGAAGTGCCTTTCCCAAAAGGCATTTAACAATTTATTATTCAGCCCAATGGAAAATTAGAAAAGATCAGCTTTCACCTGCATACCATAAATGACACAGTTCAGACCCATACGAGGGACAAAACCTGAAGGATTTACCTGCGAATCTCAAGATTTTCTCCGTAGATCTAGGGATTCCAGAGTTTTAGAGAAAAGAAATCTAGGATTCACCGGCGAATCTAGGGATTTTCAGGGCAGGGATGAAATCTTATCTCTTATGATTGGTTGGTCCTTTTCTGCCTTTATATTATTTTTTATCTCAAGTTTGAGTGGCTGAAGTTCATTTTCTGCGAATTTATTGTTATTATTTTCATTTATTTTATTTTTTCTAAGAAATAGGTAGATCTAGGGATTCCAGAGTTTTAGAGAAAAGAAATCTAGGATTAACCGGCGAATCTAGGGATTTACAGGGCAGGGATGAAATCTTATCTCTTATGATTGGTTGGTCCTTTTCTGCCCTTATATTTTTTTTTATCTCAAGTTTGAGTGGCTGAAGTTCATTTTCTGCGAATTTATTGTTATTATTTTCATTTATTTTATTTTTTCTAAGAAATATGAATAGGGTCTTGGTTTTGCAAAGAAATGACCCTACATCAGATTGCTGAGTAGTATGATCTGTAATAGGACCCTAATGTTGCATAGAAATCAACCTACAGATTGCAGGGTGGTTCAAAGCCTCTATAAAACTATCAAGATAATTAGGTCTCCCCCGTCATTGTTTTAGGTCACCCCTCAGGTTCTGCCCTAGGCGCCACATTAACCACACATTTTGTGTCCTGCTAATCTTCCGTGATAGAAATTTTGGGACTGTGAGAAATTGTGTTGTTGTGCCCGCCACAATGTGATGAAGGTTAAGTACCTAGTTGGACACTTAAAATATGGAGTTGACAGACATTGAAATAGAAATAAGTAAGCACTTGACACTTGACCCACAACTAAAATTGCAATATATGACGAAAACCCACATTTTTCTAAAATGCAATCTTCCGTGATAGAAATTTTGGGACTGTGAGAAATTGTGTTGTTGTGCCCGCCACAATGTCATGAAGGTTAAGTACCTAGTTGGACACTTAAAATATGGAGTTGACACACATTGAAATAGAAATAAGTAAGCACTTGACACTTGACCCACAACTAAAATTGCAATATATGACGAAAACCCACATTTTTCTAAAATGCTGACCGAAATAGATATGAATGTTAAAAATGTGCTGATGGAAGTATCCGTCAGCAAGCACTACCTAGGCTCAAAGAGTTCTAGTCAGTAGTTGTATGTTTGTAGACTGATTCAGCACTCGTGAGTCACAGTTTAATAACAGTAGGTAGCTGTAGTTTTATTACTTTTTTTTTAGGACAAATTAATTCCGGTTCTAAAAATAGAATTCGTTCTTTAATCCTTTGAAAAGTGAGTAATTAAAATTCGTTATCAGTAGTCGTTTGAAAAAAAAATAAATAAATAAATTGAATTTCCAATTTTGTAATGGACCTTTTTCCTAGAAATATAATCGTTAATTTCCAGTGAATTTCAGTTTGCCACCTCCGAAAATTTATCAGCCAATGAGCTACGAATCCATCCATTCTTCATAGAATAACCTTAAATAAATTGAATTTCCAATTTTGTAATGGACCTTTTTCCTAGAAATATAATGGTTAATTTCCAGTGAATTTCAGTTTGCCACCTCCGAAAATTTATCAGCCAATGAGCTACGAATCCATCCATTCTTCATAGAATAACCTGAAAACCTGGGGCAATCTGAGAACAGAATTCAATATGCTTTCTGATTCTGAGGTAAGAGATTGATCATCTTTAAAAAGTTTCGGAAATATTTCGGAATAAAATTATTCTTCACGTCAAACTTCATAGAACATTTTGTGCTATCTTATATACCTACTCGTAGTACTCGTACATATCTACGTAAACAGCTATGTAGGGTTTTGAATGAGAAGAGAAGACAAGAGAGGACTTAATACTTTTAGTGGATGTGCCAAATTTTCCATTACGGTATATGGGGAGGTTAAAACATTTTCAAGATAAAAGCCTATGTTTTCTTTCTTTTTTTCTCAAAGATTCTGAATGACTTCCATGAAAGTACGTATGGAATAATCTGATTTTGGACATACCACCTAATGTCTGTCCTTACACTGTCAAATAATTCGGGGTGCACTTAGTTTCGCGAGGATTGAATCGAATTTTTCAACTATTAAGATTACTCGGTTGCTATATTTCTGTAAGTTCAAAGAGTTGAGTAGATAATAAGTTACTGGTAGGTATTTATTTTTGGATATTGATATACTCAAAAGCTCTATTTTGACAGTCCAAACTAACAATAAGTATATTCCATAAGTTAGGTTAGTTGCGAAAGTTATTTCAAGAGCATTATACTCTTGTCATTATTACACTAGAAGACAGCACTTGAGCATTATTACACTTGTCATTTACTTTATTTACTCCTTACATTCATTCATATTAGTTTACGCCACCCTATACAAGTTTTGAACAAATTAGATTAGGAAAATGTAAATTACAAAACTTGTCAACAAAATTAGAAAGTTCAAAATCTTGAAAGTTTTCCAAGGTAGGCTGTTCTAAGTTGAGAAATTAAAATTGTCCCTTGAATAAGTTGTATTGGTTTTCAATCGTTTGTAAAACATCGGTGTGATGATGGTATTAATATACATGGGGGTACTTATATAGGAACAAAAGGAAGATATTTTTATAGTTACATTAAAATAAACCATTCTCATTCTCTCTTTAGGATTTGGAGAGACATCTTGTTTGTTTCACCCTGTATACGCGTATAGGAAAATCTGAATATGAGTTGTTATTGTACTCGTATACCGGACTAAGAAATAAATCGAAACTTTTTAAGGTTTCAGGTGTGTTGTCTCTTCTAGCTCAATTTCCCATTTTTCTGTTTAACCTTCCACTCGTAAACTTTAATGTTTCGTGCTAAAGCTCTCTATTTGTTTTGAAACATATGTGAGTTTTTCTCACCTCGTCTGACACGAGACTTATCTTGAGTTTAGTACTGCCAGGTATTGGAGTTTACCTGCATGACGTCACGGATTTGAAAATACAAAATCGCCGAGGTTCAACGATCTATCGGTAGATCGGTACTCTGTATCTCTAGGACTCTGAGCTCTCAGCCCAGGTTAGCCCTTTGAGTATCTTCCGGCCTTATAAAAGCGGGGTGAATAAGCAAACCTTTATTTAGTACGTTTAAAAGTTCTCGGAAAAATAATTTTATTTACCAATTTTTATGGACTCAGCCGAAGATCCCTAACTGTCGTCATGTGGATGTTTCAATCAATTAAAAAAATATCAAAAGCTCAAAATAAATACCTATCCAAATAGAAATAAAAAAAAGGTGTAACTTTTACATAGTAAACAGGGACAAGTTTACATACAGATTTACTTTCATATTTTTTCTAACAAAATAAGCATTAGAAATGTAAATAATAGAGTACTCATATTTGTTTACAAAAAAAAAAACATCCAAAGCTGGGAGCTTTATTGGTGTTTCGTCATTTATGTGGTGTCAGTCCGAGGACATCATGTCACAACTTTAGCGGTCTATTGATCATCCTCAGCATTCCAAGCAATTATTTATGCTAAAACTATCTTTTGATGAACTTCGTATACAGGCTGATTCAAAAAGACGTAAAGACGTGGCTGAATTAAACCGAAAAATTTTGAGATAAGGTAGGTGATACTTGGGCTAAATTTAGTAACTTCTTCAAACAGTGCATCATATTGCTTTTAATTAATTTATTTTGGGTTGAATGTGTAAATGTTTTTAGAGTATTGCTTTTCTTATTTAAACACCTAATTAGATTTTTAACCAGGGTTTTGTATTGACACTAAATAGTACGAAAGAGAGCATTTGACTAACCAAAAAATAATGTTTTATTTTTATTATTTAGGTTTCAGACGTGGCTGAATTAAACCGAAAATTTTTGAGATAAGGTAGGTGATACTTGGGCTAAATTTAGTAACTTCTTCAAACAGTGCATCATATTGCTTTCAATTAATTTATTTTGGGTTGAATGTGTAAATGTTTTTAGAGTATTGCTTTTCTTATTTAAACAAATAATTAGTTTTTTTAACCAGGGTTTTCTATTGACACTAAATAGTACGAAAAAGAGCATTTGACTAACCAAAAAATGATGTTTTATTTTTATTATTTAGGTTTGATGGACGGAACTGTAACTGCTAAGGTCTTATCGTTCCGAAAGCGAAGAGAGAAGGAAACAGGATAGGAGACAACCAGCCGTTCCGAGAGCGAAACTTATCCGACCTGGGCGTTAATCAAAGCGACCTAGGGCTTACAAGGCAGCTACCGGCCAAGCTAACTAGGCTGGCAATGAGAAATTAAGTTAATGCATTCATTCTAACATATAGGTAGGGCGAACGACATGTTTTAAAGGTGTTTCCACACATAGTCGACCGGCCATCGATCTATGTCAACTGAACCGTCCACACTGCCTCGACAATATAGATTCACTTCGTTGATCGGTATTGACGGCCGGTCGATTATCTTTGGACACTCCTTAAAACATAAAGCGCCTAACCGTAGTAGGCAACTAAAAATAATGAAAAATATCCTTACCTGCTTTGCTACCACTTTTTCTCTTAACCCGGAGACATATACTTCTTGACCTGATACACTGAAAAAGAAAACAAAATTTTGTTGAAATTTATTATGGAACGTCCACTACTACAAATTTGTAGAAAGGTTGGGCTCAGAGACAGTTGGAGATAGTCCTTATCAGATGACCACAGAACCTTGTTGTTGTTGTTGTTGTTGTTGTTGTTGTTGTTGTTGTAGCGGCTTCAGTTGAACTTTTGAAGCCGAATGGTGATGGCAGAATATACCGGATACCGGGGTGATGGTCTCTAGCAGAGATGTGCAAAATGCTTTTGAAAACCAATTTGAAATGCAAAATGTAAAATGCCTCTAGAAAACCAATTTGAAATGCAAAATGTAAAATGCCTCTAGAAAACCAATTTGAAATGCAAAATGTAAAATGCCTCTAGAAAACCAATTTGAAATGCAAAATGTAAAATGCCTCTAGAAAACCAATTTGAAATGCAAAATGTAAAATGCCTCTAGAAAACCAATTTGAAATGCAAAATGTAAAATGCCTCTAGAAAACCAATTTGAAATGCAAAATGTAAAATGCCTCTAGAAAACCAATTTGAAATGCAAAATGTAAAATGCCTCTAGAAAACCAATTTGAAATGCAAAATGTAAAATGCCTCTAGAAAACCAATTTGAAATGCAAAATGTAAAATGCCTCTAGAAAACCAATTTGAAATGCAAAATGTAAAATGCCTCTAGAAAACCAATTTGAAATGCAAAATGTAAAATGCCTCTAGAAAACCAATTTGAAATGCAAAATGTAAAATGCCTCTAGAAAACCAATTTGAAATGCAAAATGTAAAATGCCTCTAGAAAACCAATTTGAAATGCAAAATGTAAAATGCCTCTAGAAAACCAATTTGAAATGCAAAATGTAAAATGCCTCTAGAAAACCAATTTGAAATGCAAAATGTAAAATGCCTCTAGAAAACCAATTTGAAATGCAAAATGTAAAATGCCTCTAGAAAACCAATTTGAAATGCAAAATGTAAAATGCCTCTAGAAAACCAATTTGAAATGCAAAATGTAAAATGCCTCTAGAAAACCAATTTGAAATGCAAAATGTAAAATGCCTCTAGAAAACCAATTTGAAATGCAAAATGTAAAATGCCTCTAGAAAACCAATTTGAAATGCAAAATGTAAAATGCCTCTAGAAAACCAATTTGAAATGCAAAATGTAAAATGCCTCTAGAAAACCAATTTGAAATGCAAAATGTAAAATGCCTCTAGAAAACCAATTTGAAATGCAAAATGTAAAATGCCTCTAGAAAACCAATTTGAAATGCAAAATGTAAAATGCCTCTAGAAAACCAATTTGAAATGCAAAATGTAAAATGCCTCTAGAAAACCAATTTGAAATGCAAAATGTAAAATGCCTCTAGAAAACCAATTTGAAATGCAAAATGTAAAATGCCTCTAGAAAACCAATTTGAAATGCAAAATGTAAAATGCCTCTAGAAAACCAATTTGAAATGCAAAATGTAAAATGCCTCTAGAAAACCAATTTGAAATGCAAAATGTAAAATGCCTCTAGAAAACCAATTTGAAATGCAAAATGTAAAATGCCTCTAGAAAACCAATTTGAAATGCAAAATGTAAAATGCCTCTAGAAAACCAATTTGAAATGCAAAATGTAAAATGCCTCTAGAAAACCAATTTGAAATGCAAAATGTAAAATGCCTCTAGAAAACCAATTTGAAATGCAAAATGTAAAATGCCTCTAGAAAACCAATTTGAAATGCAAAATGTAAAATGCCTCTAGAAAACCAATTTGAAATGCAAAATGTAAAATGCCTCTAGAAAACCAATTTGAAATGCAAAATGTAAAATGCCTCTAGAAAACCAATTTGAAATGCAAAATGTAAAATGCCTCTAGAAAACCAATTTGAAATGCAAAATGTAAAATGCCTCTAGAAAACCAATTTGAAATGCAAAATGTAAAATGCCTCTAGAAAACCAATTTGAAATGCAAAATGTAAAATGCCTCTAGAAAACCAATTTGAAATGCAAAATGTAAAATGCCTCTAGAAAACCAATTTGAAATGCAAAATGTAAAATGCCTCTAGAAAACCAATTTGAAATGCAAAATGTAAAATGCCTCTAGAAAACCAATTTGAAATGCAAAATGTAAAATGCCTCTAGAAAACCAATTTGAAATGCAAAATGTAAAATGCCTCTAGAAAACCAATTTGAAATGCAAAATGTAAAATGCCTCTAGAAAACTCTAGTAATGTTTAATTGGCTCGCCCTGAACCGCAGTCAATCATCGTGAGGATTTCTGCTTATTCTTTTAAACCCTTTAAAAAGCTGCCAGCCAACTATGTTCTCCTTCCTCTTTATAATTCCACAGCTAGACACTAGTCTACTTTCTGTTTAACGTCCCCTAGCCAGTCCCATTAAACCCAGTATCTTAAATGTTGGGTAATCTGGAATTTTGTCAGTCCATTTTCAATCTAGTAAGCAACAAGCAATTTTGCAGTTTCATTGCAATTTTTTTCTAATTTCTAAATCAATCTGGTAATGCCGTCACTGGTGTTAATATCACAAACATAATTATACTTACGTCATGGATGTGAGTGATAAAAGCCGAATGGTGATGGCAGAATAAAGAAAAGATATCTTTTTTATCTGCCAGAATATACCGGGGTGATGGTCTCTAGTAATGTTTAATTGGCTCGCCCTGAATCGCAGTCAATCATCGTGAGGACTTCTGCTTATTCTTTTAAACCCTTTAAAAAGCTGCCAGCTAACTATGATAGTTAGGGTTAGCTGTTCTCCTCCCTGTTTATAGATCCACAGCTAGACACTAGTCTACTTTCTGTTTAACGTCCCCTAGCCAGTCCCTTAATTAAACCCAGTATCTTAAATGTTGGGTAATCTTGAATTTGGTCAGTCCATTTTCAATCTAGTAAGCAACAAGCAATTTTGCAGTTTCATTGCAATTTTTTTTCTTCTAATTTCTAAATCAATCTGGTAATGCCGTCACTGGTGTTAATATCACAAACATAATTATACTTACGTCATGGATGTGAGTGATAACTTCGTTATGATTACAGTTGTCTTTGAATGTTTTGCCATTAACCTCAAGAATTTCATCACCAATTTCCAGATCTGATTTGTCTGCTGGGGAACCTGAAACAGAAATGGCAATCGAGTTTGAAAAGAAAGTAAGTTGTCTTCTTGTAATGTCATAATCAGAACTTTGTGATAAAACATTGTTGATTATGTTTCTGCTTGTAAATCATAATATGCTATCCTTTCATCTGCCGATGTTAAGAATCCTCCTTGATCAATTATTAATAATTTTAGACGAGGCACCTACAAGTATATATAGGTACTTAGTCGAGAAGATACGTACCATAGAGCTTGACTTTTCCATCAGGAGTTTCAGCGATAATGATGCAGTAACCTTTCAAATCAATCATATGAGATGGCGATGTCGACATGTTAGTAAAACACATTCATAGAACGAACAGAAATCAGGACCGAGAAAAATATCACAAGGCAAAGATGAGGTGAAACTTAGGAGAAGAAAACTAAAAGTAAAACCGAACACAACTCGATAGACAGAACAAGATCCCGAGTTAAAAAAATAACAGAGCTAAGAAAATTGAACAAAGAAAATGGAAGCACTTTCTAATACATCGTTTTTATGAAGAAAACAATAAGTTTAATCTTTGAAGGATAAAGTTAAGTGGAAAAATAATAGACTTAAATTACTGAATTTGGCAACATGAATTGGTTAAAAGTTTCTCATTTTAAACTTTTGGTAGCATTGAAGTTTCATGTATGTTCATTTAGTTCATATTCTCATGTTTAGTTGTTTACATTTTATCATTTAGTTTTAATTTCATGTTCTTCAGTTTCCTGTCCATCAGAGTCCTCTTCACTTTCTTCTTGAATATTTTTCATTTTTTATTTTTAAACTTATTTCAAAATGAGTTTGGTAAAATACATGATCTTACTGTAACAGAAAAGAAAGTTTTGTATAGGTAGGTACCTACTAATCCAAAAGCTATAGGTATTCAAATAATTATCCTTTCTACAGTCACCAGTCAAATGCCCCTTCATTGCAGGTGTAGACTCATAGAGCAAATGACTGTCTCTTAAAGCTAGACATCAATGATGCCTACTCCTCACTTATATTATTATTAGCTAATATTTTCCGAGCAGTAATTTTCGATGAAAAGAAAAAACTTGCAATAGAGCTCTGATTTTTTTTTTCCTTTAGGGTCAAAAATGAAGAATAGGAACCTGAACTTTGCTCTCTATAATTATATTATTTCACAATTAATTCGGTTAATTATTCAAATTGTTTCATTTGTTATTATTTTATATTAATTTAAAAGCAATATTTTTTTATACATCATATTTTACTTATTATTTTTATATTTTTTAAAATAATTTATAAAACTGTCTGTAATGGCTTTTCATCTCCTAGATATTCTACACTCTCTACATTTCTCTCCACAATGAAACATAAACACTCTCGCACACCTTATCATAATGAACTTGGAAAATTTCTTCTGCATTTACACAACAAAAGGCGTAAGAATCAAGAAAACTTTGAAAAAATTCAAGATAATTTGAGATGTTAAGGCAGAACAGATAAAATTTTTCCATGTTGACCTGATCACCTGCTATCTTATCCTCTTGTTTACCTAATTAAAAATAAAAGCATGTATCTGTATCCCCTTTTACTTTTTTTTCCTATTAGTTAAATTATTTTTTTCTGAAACGATATTATTACAAACTCTATGTATAGATCGAAAAAAATGCCAGTAATTATATTAAATTAAAACAATATTTCGTCTATCTATAATTTTTATTCGCAAATGAAAGTGCTTTGCGAGCTTATCACCGGGTTTTTGTAAAAGGGATGAGCATTTTACTAATACTATCTTGCGAAATATACGTGAAATGATGATAGATAATAATTTTTAAAATACCATAGAACACTCTCACGGTTATTTGATACAACCGAATTAAAATATTAAAACTAAATACTATTAAACTATTTTTAATAATGTATAATAAAAAGAAATTTGTAAAAAAAAAATATTTGTACTATATAAATACTAGATATTAAACGATATCAAAGGAAAACAGAAAAAGAGTTTGCTCTTGGAGTTTATTTATTTATTTTTTTGGGGAAAAATCGTTATGTCACATGCGCTTATTTTCCCGTACCGCCCTTTTAATTTAAAAATTCAATACTAACTTTTGAGGAAATGTAAAGGGGGGTAGATGCGAGACATTGAATTTCTCGGGAAAACCTTTGCTGGGACCACGTGCGTTTTACATTTTCATTCATAATTTTTTGTGTTCCATCAGAGTAGCGTATTATTTATTTATTTTGGTATTACGTCTATTTCATCGGTCCGATATGTCGAATTCAAACACGTTCTTCATTATTTAAAATAAATAAACAAACAAAAATATATTCTATCTGAAAATGTTGTGAATGGAGTAAAATTATAGCATGGAAGAATATCAGATATCCGACAGTTTTTTCTTCAGTACGCACGAATTGGCAATTTGAAATTTGAAGACGGGAGCGTTTGGCTTAATTGTTTTGCCAGGGGCTTAACACACATCACGTTTCCCATGATTTTATAAATTGGCAGCTTTACACCACAAAGAATATCGAGAGAGGAAAACATCAATAGTTTATTTATCACTAAGAATCGAACATCACACAAAATTTGTATTAAATATCCACCTAAATCACCTATTGCATAAAAAATGTCTTAGCGGAATGTACGTAGGTATATTTACCTACTAAATGGGACTTAATAAGTAAAGAACCTAACTGACTAAATTATTAAATATCCACCTAAATCACCAATTGCATAAAAAATGTCTTAGCGGAATGTACGTAGGTATATTTACCTACTAAATGGGACTTAATAAGTAAAGAACCTAACTGACTAAACAGGAATTAATTCAATCTCAATTGCTGCCTACTTATTTTTCATAAAGTTCACATGAAATGCGCTTGGAAATCAACCTGGAGTTTTTAGCTAAATCCCTTTTCATGGTGAGGTCCTTTCCATCTCAGACGTCAGCATTTGATATCTAGGTATTCAGGGTGTAAGATTTCTTTTGGAAGCGCAATTAGCGCAGTTGAGAAATCCAACAGGGAGTGGTTTTCGTATCTTTCTTAGAAAAAGAAATTTAAGTAAGTCTTATGTAGGTGGTCAGCGTTTAAGTATTCCTTATTTGAATGTTTGAAGTTCTCTTTGATAACCAAAGAATAAGGGAATATCTATTGGTAAAAAAAACTTAGTGTAGAAATAGGTAAATTCGGTTCTATTTACTGTGTACCTGTACCTACATTTGTTGGGTAAACAGGTAAACAACAACATACCTAATCCGAAGATTTTTCGCTCAACAAATTGGATCGTTGATGAAACCGATTACTTTCATTTTATAAAACTGTTAGGGAGTATGTTCCTTTCCATGGTGAGGTCCTTTCCATCTCAGACGTCAACATTTGATAGGTATTCAGGGTGTAAGATTTCTTTTGCAAGCGCAATTAGCGCAGTTGAGAAATCCAATAGGGAGTGGTTTTCGTATCTTTCATAGAAAAAGAAATTTAAGTAAGTCTTATGTAGGTGGTCAGCGTTTAAGTATTCCTTATTTTAATGTTTGAAGTTCTCTTTGATAACCAAAGAATAAGGGAATATCTATTGGTAAAAAAAAAACTTGGTGTAGAAATAGGTGAATTCGGTTCTATTTACTGTGTACCTGTACCTACATTTGTTGTGTAAACAGGTAAACAACAACATCTTGGTGTAGAAATAGGTGAATTCGGTTCTATTTACTGTGTACCTGTACCTACATTTGTTGTGTAAACAGGTAAACAACAACATACCTAATCCGAAGATTTTTCGCTCAACAAATTGGATCGATGAAACCGATTACTTTCATTTTATAAAACTGTCTCATTAGATTGTACCTAAATACGGTAATGAGAGAAAAGAAAGTAGGCAAAATAAGGGAAAAAGTCAGTCTAAAAAGAATACCAGCCTAATAAACGTAAAAAATTGAATCTATAAAAAACGCCTTCAATAATACGTAATGCTTTAAGCATTACATTTGTTGGCAAATTGCATACGAAATGGTTGGGAAAATACGTAATAGGTAAGATAGGTAGGTGATGTTGAAAAGAATACGCTATAAGTTGTAAGGTAACGAAGTGTTCCAAAATATTAATTTTGAGGCAGAAAAAAAATCTGAGTAAAAAAAGAGATATTATTAAGTAAAAGGCGTTACATATCAGAATAATATTATGTAGGTATGTTTGTACGTACTAAAATTAAGAGGCACTATTAATTAAAACCGTCAAATTTAGCGAGAAAAATCCCGATTCTAAAAAAGTATGTACCTACACTAACCTATCGTAGGTACAATCCATTAATTAAAATCTTTAAAATCTAGTTATGAATGCCTGAAAATTCGTATGTATGCAATATGCCATACAATAAACAAGAGTTTCTCAATTTAGTGGATGTGCCAAAACTACAAGCGACAGTTTCACAGTATAACATTTTGCTGGCACCAATAAAAAAATGATTGGTAACAATAACAAATTCAAAATGTTGTTTGAACAATGAACAAGCCCAAAGAATTTACTCGTAGGTAAAATATACATATTATAATATTATAAACAGGCAATTAAATATTGAACATGATATTAATTTCAATTTTGATCAATGAAATTTCGACCCTTAAATTTCATTGATCAGTATTTTTCACATTCTGAAAAAATTCGTTCGAGAAAGAAGAATTTGAAAAACAATTTGGGTTCAATTTTTTTTTCGATCAGCTGATTTGAAAATCTCATTTTGGTGAAAAATCTTGAAAAATGTCTTATGTGGCTGCTGTAATCGGGTTCGAGAATGTTTGTGCCTCGCTAATATTTTAAATAAAACATTTCATGTGAATGCCTGAAAACTAGCGTGTGTATGCAATGTGCCAAACAGTAAATATATTTTTCTCAATTTAGTGGATGTGGCAAAATTACAAGCGAAAATTCACTCTATGTTGATATAAAATTTTACGTAGGAAAACGTTCTCCCTGTTATTATTTGATTAAGCTTAAGAGATTTACTAGCTTATAGAAATCTTATCCGTGATGAAATAACAAATTTAATTAAGGAATTAGGTATAGGGTAAGTGTACCATTTATTCGCCCACATTAAAAAATTGTAGTCATAAAAACAAAAATTAGAAAAAAATTGTGGGCAGGTGGGCCAATAAATGGTACGTTTTTTAAGTGGGCGAATAAATGGTACACTTACCCTATTATAATATGCTTTTCAGTTCAATATGTAATTTTCAGTTAAGACCGATGTGACATTTTACCTTGCTACTTTAATCTAATCAAATTCTTTTCTAATTTATAAATCTCCAATTTTTATTAATTTATTTATTTTATATCTACATCGATGAATTTCGGCGAAAGCTAAGTGCTATTCTTCTCAATGTTTCCAATTCCAATGACCTGAAACCCAATTTCGATAATAATAAATACCTAACGGCTTCATAAAAAATTCGAGACAGTCATTATGCAGTATGGGTGATCGGAGACAATATTTACAGCTTTTACACAAAGGAAGGTATTCTTCTGACCTGAAACCCAATTTCGATAATAATAAATAACGACTTCATAAAAAATTCGAGACAGTCATTATGCAGTATGGGTGATCGGAGACAATATTTACAGCTTTTACACAAAGGAAGGTATTCTTCTCAGAGACTTGGACAGTTAATTAGTTCATTTCGGGCAATGCAACTGATATTACGCACGAAATATTTCTTGATTTTGATTATCAGTTTCCTCAATTGGTCAGACAGTGATGCAATCCTAAAAGTCAATTCATACAGTATGGGTGATTTAGATTTTAGATATAATTATGTAGGTATACAATCTTTGTGTTGTTTTTTCTGTTACAATAATAAATAAATAACAATAAATTTGACTTTAAAATAAAACATCTTTTTAAATCAGTTACCTATTAGACGTATTATGTGTTGATGGGTGTAACTTTATGTTTGGTAAATTATGTATGCAATCTTTGTGTTGTTTTTTCTGTTACAATAATAAATAAATAACACTAAATTTGACTTTAAAATAAAACATCTTTTTAAATCAGTTACCTATTAGACGTATTATGTGTTGATGGGTATAACTTTATGTTTGGTAGAACTATTTAACTATGGATTGATAGATTTTAGTCTTTCAAAAAGTCTCCGTTAGAAATGAGGCCCACCACACACATCCGCCCGCCTGAGGGGCCTGGACTGCATAGGCAAGGCTTTTCACCAGGCCTGTAACCTGAGGCCCAACAGACACGTTACGAGATGTGAGTAGACCAGAGACTCTCTTCCATAAATTCTAAAATTCAATATTCTAGTGGCCGGGGCCACACTTAGAGAATAATCTATGATTAACTTTTAATTTTGGATTAAGTAATCTAATTGGCTAAAAATTTGAAAGCCAACCTAGTTAGCTTGGTTGGTAGCGCGTCTGCCTTGTAAGGGCTAGGCCGCGGGTTCGATTCCCGCCCGGGGCAATTTATCATGATGGGAAAATGTTCGTTCTCGGAACGGCTAGCTTTCTCCGATTTCGGGACGATTAGACCTTAGCAGTTACAGTTCCCTTTGTCAAACGTCTTAAAAAAAAAATAATAAAAAAAAAAAATGAAAACAGCCAATTAGATAGCTTATACAAAATAGTTATTTACATAGTTTCATCTCTGAGAATGACCCTGCCTATCGGTTTTCATTATTATTTTTTGGTCTTTTTCGTGTTTAATCTCACTTCACGCCACTGCTTTATTTTCCGATTTCAGGAGTCAAGTACGTTCATTATTATGTCGAATATTGTCTTGAATTTTTATTACAATGAGAATAATTGTATTACGCTAACTTGTGCCTGAGCAAGTTGATTTAATTGAATAAGAACAGGTTTGGGCAGGTAATAATAAGACAACACGAATTATTTCGAAAAAAAAAAGCGAAATTTTTACCCTACGTCTAAAGAAATAATTTGGTGTCATTCATGATACGAGAAAATGTAAATTTCCCATCTAAAGGTAATTAAAATTTCTATGGCAGGAACAGAAATAATGATCCAACTGTTTTCTGGCCTTTTTACCTTCCTTATCCTATAGGCAGGAAAGTAATGTAATCGGGTGAAAATTTTTCCATCCCTCTACTAGTTTTTGAGGCCCTAACTTTAAATAATAAATAGGTAGGTAGGTAAATAGTATTTTTCTTCTAGCTTGTTTAATACTTCATTCTGTCATCCCAATCATTTCTCATTTCTACGTCATGTCAACTGACAGCAAAGTTTTGTATTCCTGATTCCTGTTCTGGCAAAAAGCTTTTCGTGTAATTGAAACTCATGTCAGGAACAAAATATCAAATCCTCTGATGAAACAAATCCAGCTGGTTTTTCCTTTCTAACTTTCTCTCTCTCTCCTTCCCTCTTCCTCCATTTCCTTTCCTTTACGTTCCCTAAGAGTTAGTTTTAGATTAGGAGATGTTTTATTCTTGTAAGTATCATTTAAAATCAACCTCACTCAGGTGGATGCCAGCAGCATGCAATTGCCACACGCAAAGTTGCCTATCTTCAATGGTCCATTCCACGTGCTATCGCTGCGCCGCGTAGTTCCGGCGATTGCTCTATCTATTTTACCTGCCTCGGTGGTGTAGTGGTCAAGGCGCTCGCCTGGTAAACAGGAGGGCGTGGGTTTGATCCCAGCCGAGGTATGGAATTTTATGCTCAATATAATTTGAGAATTTGACCACAATAATAGTAGTAGCCTACTGCTGGAGTAAAGGGACTTTTCAGTCATATGCGAGCAGTATAAATAAGCACTATTATTATTATTTTTCAATTTCATGTGAGATTAGAGGCCAGGATCAATACTGAGGACAAAGTGTATAAGATCCAGGAAACAGACACAGACACACAAATTGAAATAAAAGGAAGAAAGAAGAGAAAAGCCATTCGGATTTCGGGCTCAAAACCTGAAGGAAAGCTTTCCACTTTAAGACTCAAACCACGGACCTTCTGCTATTATTATTTTTCAATTTCATGTGAGATTAGAGGCCAGGATCAATACTGAGGACAAAGTGTATAAGATCCAGGAAACAGACACAGACATACAAATTGAAATAAAAGGAAGAAAGAAAGAAGAGAAAAGCCATTCGGATTTCGGGCTCAAAACCTGAAGGAAAGCTTTCCACTTTAAGACTCAAACCACGGACCTTCTGCATGGTAGTCGGGCGTCCTACTATGAGGTCAGCTGCGATAAGCGTGGGATAAATGGAAATGAATTGAGGAAGCAATATTGAAGGTTGTCCCAAATGACCCAGTGCTGCTTTTCAAAAGCCCCACATTTGCTTTCTAGTGCATGGACTCTGCGCACACAACTCCAGCAAAGACAAGACAAGGGGCAAATCTGATTTATTATTTTTAGTCTGTATTCCTATTACACCGTTCTTATTTCTCTGAAACTTTGTTACAAACCGTTCGTTTTATATTTTTAAGAAAATAAATTCCTATTTTTTCTACAATCATGTTTTAACAGTTGTTACAATTTTTTGCCGGATTTTTTCCCATTCAAAGTTGTAAGTACAGTTTTCAATTTTATTCAACAAAATTCGACTTCGCCCCTCCTATCACTAAAATCACGTAAAATTAAGAAGTTGTTATAATTTTCGTTGTTTTAACGACTTGCGCATTGCTTATCAATTTTTTCTACCAAATGTCTTCATAATCTGCTACATGTTGTAGTACTATTCAATATTCAATGCCAGTGTCTTTGCTCCGTCACTCTAAGGAGTTTTAAACAACGTAGTGATAAATAAACATTGCTTTACTTATTTATTTTTAATTAAGGAAAAAAAAATATTTGTTTTAAAGAAAATCGACACCCAAAAAACTGTAAGTACCCAATTTTTAATAAAAATCGTAGAGAAAAAAAAAATAATATTTTTTTTTTACAAAAATATTATTTTTACATGAATTTTGAAGCTCGTTTCAATAACCTTGGGATGTATTTTTCTTTGATTTTGTTTATCACTATCAGATTAGCTAGGCATAAGTACATAGATTATACGGATATACCTGTACGTACGATATGATAATGTTCTTAACCTTAGTCCACACTTGGCAAGGTGACACCATTGAGGTTATGTTAGGTGTGTTTTGTGCATTAGGGGAAAAAACATGAAATGTTCAGACGTGCCAATATTTTCGTTTTTCAAAATTAATTGTTGCATTTCAAAAGATAACAAAACATCAACAATAACGTCTGAGCGTTTCGTTTAAAATTAACATTGATTAACAAGGGGGGGTGGTTTCTGTCCGGTTTAACAAGCCCATTTTCTTTATCAACTTGTACTGACATATATTTATTTTATTTATACTGACATATATTTAATGTTCAGACGTGCCAATATTTTCGTTTTTCAAAATTAATTGTTGCATTTCAAAAGATAACAAAACATCAACAATAACGTCTGAGCGCCACTATGTTTATTTATGTTTCTGAATATAATGAATTAATGCATGGATATAACGAATTCATGATAAATGGTGGAGAATATTAATATTTTAACAGCACGAAACGCGTGTACAATAGGTACATTTGGTGGTCGTTTATTAGCCTGTGCATTATACAATGACCAAATCGCCAAAGCGGCCGTGACAGATAAAGACAGATTGATAAGAGAAAGCCCTGTCTAAAATCGTTTAATTTCAGTGGTATTATCAAAAATGCTAAAACAATGACGTCGTTTGATTTATCGTTCAATGCTGTTTGGAATATTACTTGGGTAAATTTTAATCAGTTAAAACGCAGTTTTTAGTTAAACTCAGTGTAAAGAGTAGAGTAATTATTAAGCATGCCATTCAACAAGTCAGAATGAAACAATTCAAGTGATTCAATATTTCTCAATGGTTGGGCATGCTTAATACTTTGGGTTCGATCACTGGTGATGGGATGATTTTTTTTGTTTGTTTGTTTTTTGTTTGTTTTTTTTTTTTTTTTTTGAAAATATGGTTCGTGTGGTGTTATGATTAAAATATGACAGTCATAGTCCAGTTTTTCTGGATGAGTAGATGACCAGACGATTTCCAATCCATATTAGAATCATAATTTGAATGAAGAAGGAATTTCTTTGTTGTTTTCCCGACCATTGTTTGGATTATTTGGTTCATTTTGTGTTCCACGCGTGACTTTTTTGAACTCTCTATCAACACCACTTTCTTCTTTGATCAAGCTACCTTTCATATTTCTTAGCAGATTATTGTTTTAGCTACATATTTTAGGGTTTTTTGCATCTACATAATTTCACACATAAATATATATGTAGGTACGTCAAATTCAAGGGTTTAGTTTGGGTATACCTAAAAAACTGATTACACAAAATTCAACTGATTGGCCATAAGGAGTGCGAAAATTAGCTGACTGACCATAAGGCGGTTTAAGCGTTTAAGTCACCCATCCATTTATTGGCCTTGCGGGTGGGAATCAAACCCGCGAACTAACGCTTACAAGGCACTACGCAAAAGTGTGAAAGGATAAATTGGACAGCAAATAGATCTGGCTCAGATTCGAACTGAGCTCCTCCAGACTGGAAGTCAACTTTCTTGACCACTCGGCCACAAAGACGAGATCAACCTTCGGTTAAGAATCCAGTAGAATTTCACTCAGTAATGTGAAAACCTGGACGAGTTGTTGTAAGTTTTTATTCGAAAAAATCACCAGAAAGAAAGGGCGGGAATCAAACCCGCGAACTAACGCTTACAAGGCACTACGCAAAAGTGTGAAAGGATAAAATGGACAGCAAATAGATCTGGCTCAGATTCGAACTGAGCACCTCCAGACTGGAAGTCAACTCTCTTGACCACTCGGCCACAAAGACGACATCAACCTTCGGATAAGAATCCAGTAGAATTTCACTCAGTAATGTGAAAACCTGGACGAGTTGTTGTAAGTTTTTATTCGAAAAAATCACCAGAAAGAAAGGAGATTCGAACCGAGTACCTCCCGGTTGGGAGTCCACAGTCTTGACCACTAGACCACAAAGACGAGATCAACCTTCGGATAAGAATCCAGTAGAATTTCACTCAGTAATGTGAAAACTTGGACGAGTTGTTGTAAGTTTTTATTCGAAAAAATCACCAGAAAGAAAGTTACACTGGGGGCACTGTCATACAGGGTGAGATAGACGATGGCCACAAAGACGAGATCAACCTTCGGATAAGAATCCAGTAGAATTTCACTCAGTAATGTGAAAACCTGGACGATTTGTTGTAAGTTTTTATTCGAAAAAATCACCAGAAAGAAAGTTACACTGGGGGCACTGTCATACAGGGTGAGATAGACGACAAAAGAGGATTGGCTGAGAAATAGAGTTCCCCTGTAGATTGTTCTTGAAGGATTGGATTTTAAATAAAACGTTTTACACCACCTAACAGTTATACGGCAAAAGTAAAAACCTTGAAAATTAATACATTTAGTAAGCTGCATCCACACATAGTCGACCCCCGTCGATCGACGAACGAGGTGAAGAGGTGAATCTATGTTGTCGAGGCAGTGTACGGTTTCAGACGACGTCGATCAACGGCGTCGACTATGTGTGGACACACCTTTAAAATCCAAGGTTTGATGCAGTTTTACCGCCATGTAAATTTTCGACAGGTTTGATTCAGACTTTCTATGTTGTCGAGGCAGTGTACGTTTTCAGTCGACGTCGATCAACGGTGTCGACTATGTGTGGACACACCTTTAAAATCCAAGGTTTGATGCAGTTTTACCGCCATGTAAATTTTCGACAGGTTTGATTCAGACTTCCGTAGCATCCTGTATCCACGCGTCACGTTAGGTTAAACATCACACAAGCGTGGTTAAGATCCGACTAATTACGCCTTGCATGCCCTGAATACCACACACAAGACCCTATAAAACACTGCCCTCACTATCCACAGGTATTTAATAGAATCCCTTTTTACTTTCGTTACCCTGATGAAATTTTCGATGGTCAGTTTTCAGCACTGCCCTCACTATCCACAGGTATTTAATAGAATCCCTTTTTACTTTCGTTACCCTGATGAAATTTTCGACAAGATCCGACTAATTACGCCTTGCATGCCCTGAATACCACACACAAGACCCTATATAAACACTGCCCTCACTATCCACAGGTATTTAATAGAATCCCTTTTTACTTTCGTTACCTACCCTGATGAAATTTTCGATGGTCAGCTTTCAGTTATATGGGTGCAATAGTCCTACATACTGGACTCCGCACATTATAGGAATTTCATCAGAAAAGATCCCCATTTCAATGTAATGTACTTTTGGTATCCTAATCAGGAAAGTAATGTAATCGACTGACATTTTCGATGGTCAGTTTTCAGTGCCAAAATATCTTCTATCTACATATTTTAGGGTTATTTGCATCTACATATTTTAGGATTATTTGCATCTACATATTTTAGGATTATTTGCATCTACATATTAATTTCATACCTATGTCTGTGAAATTCAAGGGTCTATGTATAGTTTTTCCCCTTATCAGAATAATTTTAGGTGATTTGTGTAAATGAAGAAATAAAAAGATATATTATGGAAAACCCTAAATATAAAAAGCAAACAAAACCGTGTTCAATAATAAAATTATTATTCAAATTCTTTATTAAATAAATTAATCTTTCTATTTACAAAGTTCTTCCTAATCTTAAAATCTTTACACTGGCACTTTAACATAAAGTAAAAAAATAATCAAACAATAAATAAATAAATAATCTAAATAAATTAAACAGTAAGTTGCGAAAAGTTTTAGTGAAAAAATAATGAGCTAAAATAATATTGGATAGTAAAACAGTATAAATAATGAGGTTTACCTGAGAAATATAGTCAATCAAAGTCGACTTAAAGCAATTTTACTCCTATAAGACTCATCACAAAGACCTACAGTTAAATAAAAGAGAAAAGAAAAATACCCATAAAAGTAGTTGTCCAAGAGAAAATTCCAGAAGAAAGAAAACTGCTCTCGGAAATTGAATGAGTTATAAAATTTTAGAAAGTGACAGAATAGGAACTTTAGAGAGTTTAGAGAACTTAAATCTAACATTTGCAACTATTCTAAGCTGTATTCCTGGAAACTACAAAAGGAACAACCATCAAGGTCTAGAATTCTAGATAATTGAAACTTTCATTAGGATTTACTACATGCAAAGGAATCAATCAAAAAATCATTTAACGTTAACCACAACAAACTACATCAGAATCTTGTCTAGAATCTAGAAAAATCGAGATTTTTTCGTTAATTCAAACAATTTTGAGGATAATTGGTGTAAGAATCTTTGACCCTAGCAAGAAATTATAAATAAGATTCCCCAAAATCTGAAAAATGTTCGATCTTCCAGATTTATTTATTATTAGCTAAATCCCCATTAGGGGTGAGCTATTCATTTGTGCATTTTGTTCTGGATTGCATCCTGACAATTGACAAATTTTGTCAACAGTATAAATAATGAGGTTAACCTGAGAAATATAGTCAATCAAAGTCGACTTAAGCAATTTTACTCCTATAAGACTCATCACAAAGACTTACAATTAAATAAAAGAGACAATAAAAAATACCTATAAAAGTAGATGTTGTCCAAGAGAAAATTCTAGAAGAAAGAAAACTACTCTCGGAAAATCAATGAGTTATAAAAGCATAGAAAATGACAGAATAGGAACTTTAGAGAACTTAAATCTAACATTTGCAACTATTCTAAGCTGTATTCTTAGAAACTACAAAAGGAACAACCATCAAGGTCTAGAATTCTAGATAATTGAAACTTTCATTGGGATTTACTACCGTGGTATAGGACCTGCAAAGGAATCAATCAAAAAATCATGTAACCACAACAAACTACATCAGAATCTTGTCTAGAATCTAGAAAAATCGAGATTTTTTTTCGTTAATTCAAACAGTTTTGAGGATAATTGGTGTAAGAATCTTTGACCCTAGCAAGAAATTACAAATAAGATTCCCCAAAATCTGAAAAATGTTCGATCTTCCAGTTTTTTCGTTAATTCAAACAATTTTGACGATAATTGAAGTAAGAATCTTTGACCCTAGCAAGAAATTATAAATAAGATTCCCCAAAATCTGAAAAATGTTCGATCTTCCAGATTTACTTATTATTAGCTAAATCCCCATTAGGGGTGAGCTATTCATTTGTGCATTTTGTTCTGGATTGCATCCTGACAATTGACAAATTTTGTCAATTATTGTTACAGGTGAGCTATTCATTTGTGCATTTTGTTCTGGATTGCATCCTGACAATTGACAAATTTTGTCAATTATTGTTACCTATTATAAGTATTTATTACATTAGGCAATTTTTGGTGGGGGGTGGACGGGTGGGCACTTTGTTTCACATCTGTGATCCACATTCTGCTCTACTTTTTCGTGGTCAGTGTCGGAGCGAACGCTCTGTAGGCCAAATCAGAGGGGTTTTCCTCTAGATAGATTCTTCGGGAGCTCCAATCAGACGAGGCTGCAGAGGTGCTGTGGGCTGATCCTCCACCACTGTTCTGGGTCAGCTTCTGTGACAGTCAAAATGGGAAAGATTGGTTCAGTTTGTCTCAGAGTACATAATTGTGTTGAATTTATTGGCCAAAATAGAACGTAAAAAAATCTATACAGGTAAGTGAAAAAAAAATCTTTTTTTCTTTTTTAGGAGATTTGATTTAAAGAACTGTAACTGCTAAGGTCTTATTGTCCCAAAAGAAGGAAGACAGGATAGTAGAAAGCTAGCCTTTTCGAGAACGAACCTCACGTGTTAAGGATAAAATCCGCCCCGGGCAGTAATAAACCTAGGTAGCGCTTACAAGGCAGAAGCGCTATCTTTGAAGTTAACTTGGGCTGACTGGAAAAGCTTACTCTAGCCGTGCTAAGTTTAGATGAAAGACAAAGACCAAGTTTAAGTAAAAGATTTATCCTGAACGGATAATGTTCTTTCTCGGAACGGCTGACTTTCTCCTATCCTGTCTTCCTTCTCTCTTCGATTTCGGGACGATGAGACCTTGGACGTTACAGTTCCCTCTATCAAACCTCTTGGGGGAGGGGGATCTATTTTTACCTTGAGTGCCATAATTCCGGACAGGATCAGCGCGATTTTTCCAATGACGAGGGCTTTCATCGCGATCATGGCCACTTTGCCCATCATCATTTGCATCATCATGCCCCCCATACCCATCGCCATCATTAGCATCATACCGCCCTTATCCTTGTCCTTCTTCTTACGTCCTGGAATCAGAAGATGAAATCTAAAACTATGTAGAAGAAAACTTTTATACACTCATGCAGAAAGTGAAAAGAAGAGACATCACACTAAACTTACTCAGACTTCCTACGAAGACTTCATGAACCAACAAACAATACCTACAAATCAAATTAAAAATTCAAGAAACGTTTCCCCAAAAGTAGTCAAATAGTCAAACTTTCTCGCTGAAATTCGGATTTAATCTCACTAGGCGACATTCTAGGAAGCATACATGAGATGCTACACAGCTTTCAGATAATTGCCTAGAATACACATTATATCCTTCTGCATAATTAAGCTATTGCTTGTATGCTTGTGACAAACAGTGCTTATCAATTAGACTAGGTTCTTTTACATCTACATTCCCATTAGCATAATCTACATCTCTGCATTCTCCATGCTAGGGGCCCGTGACTTTGATTCTATCTGGCTCTGGCATAGAAAACCATTTCTATCTGGCTTTGACATAGAAAATCATTCTCCTATGATGTCCTAGTCTTGGTAAAATGGCACCTGTGAGTAGTTTTAATGATATGTATAGTTGGAAGAGTGTTCTTGATAGCCCTTATGTGTAATGTGTGTGATTTTGTGAATGTTTGTACACTGTCTATGAGTATGCATGTATGTCTTCGTCTTTGATTCGTTTGAGTATGTTTTATACAGTAGTTTTCGTATTTGGCTCGTACCTAGTCATTATGTACAACTACAAATTAATTTGATAGTTAGGTGATA